>NC_054699.1:17000060-17016107 GCF_016097555.1 Gigantopelta aegis | reverse complement strand
ATATAACACATAACAGCAGGCAATATTGGTAGTAAATCTTAAGGCAGAGATGAATTTTACTTGTAAAATGCAGGAAATTGCATTTCAGGACATCTAGTATTCTTTTCTTTTTTCCTGGGGAGCATACCTCCGAACCACCTAGAAACCAAAAAAACTTTGTTTTTGATTACGCCCTCGATCTCAGTCAGTCCCCCCCCCTCCCCCCCCCTCCCCCCCCCCCCCCCCCCCCATGTCTACTTGCTTCTGCCGTGCAGAATAGTCACTGACAAAAACAATGTGCTGAGGTGTTATTAAATGAGGAAAGTTTCAAACAATATTTAAATCCGACTCATCGCATTTTAAAATGTTCTGTGAACAGATGATGCAAGGAAGGATACATGCTTTTTCTAAAGAGGGAGTTCAACGTTTTAAAAAGGCTCTATATCCAGGGGTGGGGTGGGGGGACGTAGCCCAGTGGTAAAGCGTTCGCTTGATGCGCGGTCGGTCTGGGATCGATCCCCGTTGGTGGACCCATTGGGCTATTTCTCGCTCCAGCCAGTGCACCACGACTAGTATACCAAAGGCCGTGGTATGTACTATCCTGTCTGGGATGGTGCATATAAAAAATCCCTTGCTGTTAACCAAAAGGAGTAGCCCATGAAGTGGCGACAGTGGGTTTCCTCTATTAATATCTGTGTGGTCCTTAACCCTATGTCCGACGCCTTATAACCGTACATAAAATGTGTTGAGTGCGTCGTTAAATAAAACATTTCCTTCCTTTCCTCACCCCCGCTCAAGGAATTTTATTATTATTATTTTTTTTTAAATATTTTCCGGGGGAGCGTGTCTCGACTTCCCTCTAAACTTCGCTCGTTACAATCCTCCCCCTTGCTAAAATTCCTGAATACGCGCCTAAAAAAGGAACACCTACAGTATTGTTCAATAACAGTGAGCTACGTGTATAGGGTGTCTATTACCAAATCAAATCCCATTATCGACAACAGTAACATTTGTGGCTAAGACTCCTACCTGCAGCGTATCATTCGACATAAACACCATGGATATAAATACTACCACCCCTTACTCTTACAGTGAATAAGAAAACATTGTAAGTCAAGCTGCTCATTTCTGCCCATACATGTTTCAAACACAAGGCTACTTGACACAGTGGTACTAGATGAAATAAAATTTCATACTTTTTTTGCCCAGATGAAACTTTTTTTCTTTTTTTTTTGTACAACCAACACACTTACATTTATCACCAATCACAGGACTTGTGGTGATAACTTCTCTGTGAAAATTTCGGTGCACCTCCAACTTTGACCCAGCCGGAAGGTATTTGGTTTAGTGCTACCTATAGTAAATATCTTCAGTTTAACAGGTCTAGAGTTAGAGACCAGCTGAGCTGATTTTAATCAGTTTGTCTTGTGGCAAAATATATGGTATTTGATTATTGATGAAAAACCCCCAAACATTTATATTAATAGTATGCGACGAAAGGGTTCTGGAATTCATAGGACTACGCTCCTCCCTATTAGAAAATTAAAGGGACATTCCTGAGTTTACAGCAATTTTTAAGATGTTATCGACTAACAGAGACTTTTTAACGATTGTAATTACATATCAAATATACTTTTCTGCATAAAATATCAGTGGCTGTATATTAAACGTGTTTCTGATCGTTCCAATATTTGTACTAGGTTAAATTTCATTTTATTTCCTAAAATATTATTTTTTCGTACGTACGAAATTATTTGCAGACAAAACACAGTTTGGGCTTCTTACAAATATTAAGACAACCAGAAACACATTGAATATACAGACACTGATATTCTAAACGAGAAAATATTTTTAATATGTAAGTTTAATCGTAGAAATATTTTATTAGTAGGAAACATCTTACAATGCAGCAAACTCAGGAATGTCCCTTTAAGCATTTTCAGGAGAAAGCCTAAATATTTTAGAAAAATCCTTCCTATACATGGTATTGTATGATATGTGACTGGTTGCCTAACTTTTGTGTTAATTTATGCGAAAATCAGGAGACACATAAATTCAAGGAAAATGGATATAGATTTGGAGGCCAGTTGTATTGAAAAGGAAGGAAATGTTTTATTTAACGACGCACTCAACACATTTTATTTACGGTTATATGGCGTCGGAAATATGATTACGGACCACACAGATATTGAAAGAAGAAACCGGCTGTCGCCACTTCATGGGCACCCATAGACAGGACAGCACATACCACGGCCTTTGATATACCAGTCGTAGTGCACTGGCTGGAGCGAGAAATAACCCAATGAGCCCACCGACGGGGATCAATCCCAGACCGACCGCGCATCAAGCGGACGTTTTACCACTGGGCTACGTCCCGCCCCATAAAATAAAGATCCGTGGAAACCACTTTCATTAACAACAAACAAACAAACAAACAAACAAACAAACAATTAAAAAAACCCCCACCACAGCAACAACAACAAAAAAGACCCCCTCAAAACTACAACAATACCCCCCTCCCCAACACCCTCAACAAAAACAAAACGAAAAAACCCTCAAAACGAACAACAAAAAATTCACCACATCCTCCATAAGCGAAACAACTTAAAACAACCCCAACAACACCAATAGCAACACACACAAACCCCCACTAAAAAAAAAAACCCAAAAGAAACAAAACCCTCCAAAACATTACAACCCAAGACGCGTATGCAGGGGGAGGGTTCTCACCACCACCACATCCCAAAAAGAAAAGAAATTACGACACAACACCCCACCATCACCCTCACGCGCACCCCCCAAAAAACCCCAAACAAACAAAACCTATCTACTAATCCACCCCCCCACCCCCACCCCACCCCCCACAAGGCGGTCCCCTTTAAAAATAAGGAATGACCCTGGAGTTGTGTAACATATTATGATCCAAGTCGAGGTCACCTTTCAAACCATACTCGTACGTTTATTATTTACACGATTCTCAAGAAACCAATACGGATGTCTGCTACTTGATAATTGAGTTTCGGTTTCCATGGTTGTATTGCGTCATTTTTTGTTTGTTGGGAGTGGGGGGGGG
This sequence comes from Gigantopelta aegis, assembly GCF_016097555.1. Taxonomy (NCBI): domain Eukaryota; kingdom Metazoa; phylum Mollusca; class Gastropoda; order Neomphalida; family Peltospiridae; genus Gigantopelta; species Gigantopelta aegis. The sequence goes on along the minus strand of NC_054699.1, from coordinate 17,013,055 downwards.
GGGGGGTGGAGTGGAGGGGAAGGGGGATGAGTAGTACATAACTTAGAAGTGTGATGAGTCGTAGGATCGACCCCCCCCCCCGATAGTTGTATTTGTTCCAACCAGTACCCCGCGACTGACATATGAAAGGTCATGTTGTTTGTTGTCCTGTTATGGCTGGCAAATATTCAGTTCTATAAAATATTTCTTGCTGCCAATCGGAAAGAGCAGTTTAAGTGCGAGTAGTATTACAAAAGAAGATTTAACCCATGCAATTTAATTGTCATTTAAAAAGAAACATTTTTTAATGTATACATGTACTTTTTATCTATATGTATATATAAAGAGAGAGAGACAGAGAGAGAGAGATAGACAGAGAGAGAGAGAGAGAGAGAGAGAGAGAGAGAGAGAGAGAGAGACACACACACACACATATATATGTGTGTGTGTGTGTGTGTATGTGTGGTGTGTGTGTGTGTGTGTGTGTGTGTGTGTGTGTGTGTGTGTGTCTCTCTCTCTCTCTTTCTCTGACACTATCTCTGTCTCTCTCTCTCTGTCTCGTCTCTCTCTCTCTCTCTCTCTCTCTCTCTCTCTCTCTCTCTCTCTCTCTCTCTCTCTCATCACTAACAACTAATCTGAACCAATGTCTCCTCCACTGGTTATTTTAGGCTTGGTACAGGCCCAAGCAAACAAAAACTTCCGTGATTATTATTAAATAAATCGTGGGCGTAAGGTTTTGCATAGGAGAGAGCCACCTAACAATGTAATTTCCTGGGGTTTTGTAAAGAGGCCAGGAACGTATTCATATGTAATATTTCGGGACTGATATGGCGAGGATTATTCATATATTGGGAAATCTATAATTCCCCAGTACTTTTATGTTTTAGTACGGAAGCATATTAGTGCAAACACACACAATAAAATAATTATATTTGCCAAGATATAATGTTGGAAAAAAAATCAACAATAATCTTGAGAAAAAAAATAATAATCTTAGAAAAAATCAACGTTAATATTGAAAAATTGACATATTATCTATGAAAAAAAAAATCATCTTTAATCTTATAAAAATCTACTTTAATATTGAAAAATTAACATATCATCTTGGAAAAATCAACTTTAATATTGAAAAATTAACATATCATCTTGGAAAAATCAACTTTAATCTTAGAAAAATTAGCTATCTTTAATATATTAATTATAGTGTATATATTATGCGAGCTTCGTGCGAGCATTATACATTATTTTTATTCCTAATCCGTGTATATGATATTGAAGATACCGAAACACACGAGGGTAATGATCTCTTTATCATATAATCTCAAGCTTAAATAAATAAATAAATTTATCCCCTAAATTTATAAATCCCCTGACCCCCCCTAGATCCGCCTCTGATATATATATATATATATATATATATATATATATATATATATAATATATATATATATATATATATATATATATATATGTATATATATATGTGTATATATGTATATATATGTATGTATGTATGTATGTGTGTGTGTGTGTGTGTGTGTGTGTGTGTGTGTGTGTGTGTGTGTGTGTGTGTTTACAATGTAAAAACGTTTATAATGGAATCGATAGAAAAATATTCCCACATTCACTACTCTGGCATTAGTCTGAACTATTACCCCACAATTGGTATATCATAGGCCATGATGTGTATATAAAAGACCCCTTGCTGCTAATGGTGAAAATGTATAGCGTTTCCTCAAAGACTACATGTTAGAAACGTCAAATGTTTGACATTCAAGACAATAGCCAATGATTAATAAATCAATGTGCTCCACAAACTTTTAACTTTATAACTAAAAGGTAAAGAGGCTTTCACAATCACAGCATCCGCAATTTTTTAAAAAATGGCTATAATAAGATAATTGTCTGATTAATCTCTCAATGTATATTCAGTTGGGTCGACATTCTTCTTTTGGCAGTATTTGATTACAATAGTTACAATAGTTGTTGCCACCACACATCACATAAGCTGCATGCAGTGTTTTGATCAGTTTGTGCCCGATAGGGTAGAAATATTTGATACATATACAACGGTATATTAAAGGCCGTGGTATATACTATCCAGTCTGTGGGATGGTGCATAAAAAAGATCCTTTGCTACTAATTGCAAAATGTAGCGGGTTTTCTCTGTAAGACTGTATGTCAAAATGTTTGACATTCAATAGTCGTTGATAAATAAATCAATGTGCTCTAGTGGTATCGTTAAACAAAATAAACTTAAACTTTTTATACAGTGTGTAAAGCGGTTTTGTGGATCATACTTATATGAACGTCAAAAAGTATCACGTTCGGTTCTTATTTCATTCAATTATATCCAATTACGGTTCAAACACGCTGTCATGGGCACACACCTCAGCTATCTGTTCATGACAGTGGGTTAGTTGTTAGTGGTTAGTGAAAAAGAGGAGGGTGTAGTGGTCTTACACATACCCACTGAGTCGTTAAAACTCGCTCGGGGTGATAGCCGGTACCGGGCTGTGAACCCTGTACCTACCATTATGTAGTCTGATGGCTTAACCACTGCGCCACCGAGGACGATTTCGGTTCTTAAATAAATTGCAAAACAAAATAGTCGTTGTTGGATACCACATTTTATTCCACATAAAATCGGGGCAGGATTTATGTCAGTCGTTTGAGTGCTCGCTTGAGGTGCTTGCGTCGCGGGATCGAACCACCTCGGCGTACCCATTCAGCTGATTTTTTTTCTCGTTCCACGTTCCAACCAGTGCACCACAACCGGACAAGGGCCGTGGTATGTGCTTTCCTGTCTGTGGGAAAATGCATATAAAAGATCCCCCTTGCTGCAATAAGAAAAATGTATCGGGTTTCCTCTGGTGACTTCTAGTCATAATTACCAAATGTTTGACATGGTCACATCCAATAGCCGGTGATTAATTAAGCAATGTGCTCTAATGGTGTCGTTAAACAAAACAATCTTCTTCTTTTTTAATGTGAATATCGTTTGTCTATAATTTCAGTTCCCAAACGACACTGTGGCAGCTGTGGCGGCTAGATTCGGAATGAGCAGAGCCAAGCAACTGGACTGTGCAAAAAGCTGATGACTACGAGTCAGAATTCCCAAATGTTTGACATCCAATAGCCGATGATTAATTAATCAATGTGGTCCAGTGGTGTCAACAACAACACAAACGTCTTCTTCCACATACAATCATACTACTGTGTTATCATAACTAACGTCTATACAATTGTTATACATTGATCCCTTTTATTTGTTTCCCCAAACCAGGGGTCAAAGACTGTATGGTCAAAGTTACCCAAACCAATGGTCACCAAACACAGAGTTATCACAGCTCAATACATTAATATGTCACAACAGAGATATATATATATCATACATATATATATATATATATATATATATATATATATATATATATATATATGTATATGTATATGTATATGTATATGTATATGTATGTATGGTTCCACCACATTTAATTCCTCAGTTGACTTATCTACCATTTTGCTGATAACCTCATCCACTCCAATTTCATGGCTCACACACGTATCAGACAAATCACAAATATCCTCTAGGTCCCGTGCTAACCTACTGGCCATAGCCCTAGTCATTACACACGCAGGATATCTAGTCTCATCAACCTCACACTCTTCTATGGGTAAAGGGCTGTCTTTATTTAACAATTGGTCACATTTCGGCTGACAACACTGACTAGTCAAATCATTTCCCAACAAAACTCCTATGTTTTCAACAGGCAAGTCCTTCACAACACCCATAATGACTGGTCCCGTCACAAACTTCGAACACAAGAAAACCTTATGTAACCGGACAACCATATTTTCTCCAGTAACCGAGGTTAAAGCCAAACTACGTCCTGTATCTGAATTTTCAATACCAGCTAAACACTCTTGCGTGATCAGACTCTGACTACACCCGGTATCTCTATAGATTGATATTGCCTTAGGACTCAATTCTTGTTTCACATCACAAACCATACCAGTGGACACATACGGGTTTACTTTCTCTGCCATGGGACTAACCATTAACTCTCTCGCTAACGGAGCTGACCTCACTAAACCGACCACGTGCGCATTATCGCGTTTCCTTTTAAAACAGTCCCCGACAAATGGTTATCCTTTTTACAGTAACTGCAATGTGGACGAAAAGTTCGTGCATTGGCTGATAATGCAGGTTTATCCTTACTTTGCCCACCAGGTGCATTCCTTGCCTGACTAGCTGACCAACTAGAAGACTCTCCCCGATAGTTACTTTCCCGGGAAAAACCTGGCTGAAATTTCTTCTTATCACCCTGTTGTAAAGAGCTACCCTGTACTGCCTGAGCTTTGTGTATTAACACGTAATTATCTGCCACTATGCCTGCCTCCTCTATCTTTTTGACTTCACGATCCTCTAAGTGAATACGTAAGCTAACTGGTAATCCATTTTTAATGTCCTGTAAGATCAACAACTCCCGTAACTCGGTATATGACTCTACCTGATGAGAAACCACCCATTTATCAAACATCCCTGCCTTCTTAGCCACAAACTCACTATAAGACTGACCCTGCGTTTTTCTCAACTCGCTATACCGTAAACGATAATCCTCAGGTCGTAATTCATACGCCCTCAACACTGCCGCCTTAACTAGGTCGTACTGACTTGCTCGCTCATCACTCATTCAATTATAAGCTACACTAGCCTTCCCCTTAAACTTAGACTTAGACACGGCTAACAATGTCCACTTAGACTGCAGCCAATTTAGCTGCTTAGCGGCCCGTTCAAAAAGTTGGAAGAACATATCTACCTCCTGGTCATCAAATACCGGCACTGATCTATAAGCCTCCGACATGTTAAAACCATTTCCTGCCTCACGTCTAACTTCTTCAGTATTCAACTTTAACTCATGTTCCACTTTTAATTTTTCTAACTGGAATTCTCTATCCCTCTCTTCTTTCTCTCTATCCATATCTTCTCTTTTCTCTCTCTCTCTCTCTATCCCTCTCTTCTCTCTCTATCTCTCTCTCTATCCCTCTCTCTATCTTCCCTATCTCTATCTCTATCTTCTCTATCCCTTTCTTCTCTTTCTCTCTCTCTCTCTCTCTCTCTCTCTCTCTCTCTCTCTCTATCTCTCTATCTCTCTCTTCTCTCTCTCTATCTAATGCACGTTCTTCTCTTTCGTACTCAAGCTTTTTAAAAGCTAATTGTTGTTCCACACTTAACTCATTTATCTCTATCTCTGGAACAATCTCACTGTCTTCCATAACAGGACTATCACCAAAAACTTCCTGGATAATAATTGTCCTTATATCACCTAAGATTTTAGCTGATGATAAATCAATTTCTCGCTCACCCGCGATTTCAACTAACTCGGCCTTACGTACTCGCTTAATCTCCACTACACTGAGCGTAGGCCTATCCAGCAAATTCTTATCCATGTTTAGATATGACGCACTTAATATTAATTAATTTTCTAGTGAACAACGTTGCTATTTCTAGTTAATTTGTAAAAATAATTTATAAAGCCCCCATTTACAAACAATACTTTTTTAAATATGCATGTCCCGTTTCAGATCCGGGACGAGCGCCCCAATTTTCTACTCCTGTCACGGGGATTCTATAATACCCGTAACTGAATAAAACACGATTGTCCAATATCTCTCCTAACTGTATATCTATTAGATCTCTCTGTAACGGGCGGTATATACCCGCGTTGGCTCGTCTCTAGGTATGATCAGAGATACGATCTTATATAAAGTATATATTATTATAGCACGTTTAGTTCACTAGAAAACACAACAAAAACACAATACACTTTGGAATCTGTATTAACCTACGCAGACCAATGTACTGCCGCAGTAGTTAATTAATAACAACAATAATAACAACCCAGGAACTGATCACTTAATTAGTTAATCTCTAGGTGTCTAGTTTACACAATATGCTAATCACTTCACCGTGACACAACACCCACACGTGTGATAATTGAGAAACGCTAACACACACACGTGCGATAATGGAGAAACGCTTCCAGGGGAACTTAATTAATAAAGGAATTACAACACTATTCCTAACTGGTTAATTTTTAATTAACCCTAACTACTCATTCAATAACCTTGTAATACAGAATTAATACTGGTACCTATCACAATAAAGACAATAACCTATAGTTTACCTAGGTCTTCTAGGATGACTGGCTAAGCTTTATATTACCAAATACTCGTATAATGTTAGAACAAAAAGTCTACGATTTACTTCGTCAGATGACCGAAGACACTGTCTAAAGAATATTGGTATAATACAGTATTAAAATATGTAAAGTCACATCAATCACATCAAGGTTATACAACAGAGCAGAAATAATATATTTACCAAAGTCCAAACGGACAACGTTCCCCCGGGATACCTTCCTATGGTTCTCCTAGCTATTTATTCAAAATTCTCAGAGACAGCGAATATCGCCTGGGGGTACAACGCGGTACCTCACCTATCATCTGATATTCCACCTCTCCCAGAGTCGGTATATTTTTGTCTGATCGTCAGACTGGCTGTCGCCATCGTCGCCAATCACGGTTGTAAAAACCGCACTCGCGGAGGTATTACGTAACTATTCGCCACATGGCCTCCGCACTTGGCTGGGTGTGTATTAGAAGACCGTCGCGCAAAGGTATTACGTAACAAGTTGCCCACCTGGATAAGTGCAATGAAACTGCACACGGCCCTCTAACACAATTAATATCGCCACAGGCGAAAACAAAATTAAGAGCATGTTCCGTCACAGTATGTATATATATATATATATATATATATATATATATATATATATATATATATATATATATATATATTAAAGATGAAACAATAATGTTTTCTATTAATTATATAGACTATATACATATTTTATTTATTCATTGAATAATGTTGTCATTGGCAGTCATTTATTGTAGTCAATCCAGCCAGTGCACCACAACTGGTATATTAAAGGCAGTGGTATGTGCTATCCTGTCTGTGGGATGGTGCATATAAAAGATCCCTTGCTGCTAATGGGAAAAATGTAGCGGGTTTCCCCTCAAAGACTATATGTCAAAGTTACCAAATGTTTGACATCCAATAGCTGATGATTAATAAATCAATGTACTCTAGTGGTGTCGTTAAACACATTTTCTAAAACTTTATTGTCAGGTCAGGTCAGAGTGTTTAACGTGCACATTCAGAGCAAGCTGTTGTAGTGCACACCTGCCCTGGGCACATGTGCCGGCCTCGGCCGGCTCCTCCGTTCAGGGCCCAGTTCTACGAAGCGATCTTAGCCCTAAGATCACCGTAACTGCACAGCTAATATATGCACTTAAGGTGATCTTAGGGCTAAGATCGCTTTGTGGAACGGGGCCCAGGACAGGAAACTTTATTGTAGTCAATGGCCATTGCATTGAATATCGATTAACCCAATACTGAACTTTCTAATTTTTAGACAGCAATATGTTTGTTAGTAAAGTAAATGGGTACCCGCATTATTTTTTTTCACCATTCTAACTCTAACCCTGACCACGACCCTAATCCTAACCTTCTGTCGGTTAAACGTCTGTCTTCAAAAGGTCCAGCCACGAAGTAAATGGTACAAAAGAACTGATTGGCTGTAATGAGTTTAACATACGTGTTATTTTGATTATCTCAAACAAAGTCCACAATGATTAAGTACTCTCCGTGAAGTGTCAAGTGAAAAAAAAAAAAGACATAAAAAACAAATATTGGACATAAAATTGTAGAATATTTTTAAATAAGATGGTAGAGTATTATATACATTATTGTACAATTTCTCACATAAAATTAAAAATATTGGACATAAAATTGTAGAATATTTTACATCAGTATTATATACATCATTGTACAATTTCTCACATAAAATTAAAAATATTGAACATAAAATTGTGATTTTACATAAATATTTTACAGGATTTTACACAAAAAAATCACCCCCACAAACCCAACCCCATCCCACAAAAAAACCCCACCCAAACAACAACAACAAAAAACATTGTAATTTTAAAAGAAACACAAAACATTTGAATACCAAAGAGTCACGAAATACAATAAATTTATGAATTTTAGTGGGTGGACATGTAATATCCGATCAATTCGGTGGTACAGAAGAAGACTGCCATATATATATTGTATATACATACATAATGCATTTTGGTACGTTTGAATATAGTAGGTACCCGTTTTAAACGATGCACATGTATTCATTCTTCCTGGGAAAAAAATAGAGAAAATGAGCGGATAGCTAATAACTCATCCAGCTGAAATTTTAAAACAGAAATATTATTTCCGCCTATAGTTTAATACATTATCATACTCTGCCTATCTGTTTTGACATTGTCCAGTTTTATATGTTAAACACAAAAATAAACGCCCCTCAGCTCCCTATTTTTACGACCTGAAAAATATTGGCGACGGGTAAATCGTAAATGACCGATAATGTTGACACATACACTCCGACGCATTCATTGGCTGATAGTCGTACCGTGACCTCCAGGTCACTCGACTGGTACTCGCGTTCTCGGAGAACCACGTTCTCATAGGCCAGCTTGGAATATTTCCTGGCTGAACGTTTATAAATGCTGTGCTTGATAATTTGTGGCCCTTTCCTGTTTTTCGTGTTGTAGCTGTCGAAGCTGAAGTGGCTCTTTACGTTCATCAGTCCGGCCTCCTTGAGGCACAACATTGTGTCGTTAACGAAGACTATCGCACCCTGCATATAACCCGTCGATGAATTGGTTAGCCATTTCAGATGCTTTGCTTTTCCTACAACGAGAAATGTGATATCACAAAATAACAACATACATTCGTGTGATAACAGCTTAAAGACTGTTCCTAGGTGATGACCAGGTGACTACCATATGAAAAAAAACCCTATAAATCAAAACACACACACATCCCAATCCCCCTCCCACCAAAACCCCCCCAACAAAACAAACAAAAACCAACAACCCCAAAACAACAAAAAACAACAACAACCAAACAAAACAAAACAAAACCTAACCACACACACACAACCACACATACAGTCGAAATCTATTGACCTGTGACATATTAGTTGATCAAGTGAAACTGAATTCTCTGTGACGCATAATTAAGTTAACAGCAAGCGCTAGGGCCGTAAATCGGTTTTAGCTGGAAAATACATTTTGAATATGTAAGAAATTAATAGAATACAACATATTCGTGTCCGTTAGATACCATCTATCTTACAACTTTAAAAAAAAAATCGTATCCAAATCACAGTCGCTCGTTAGATACGCTTTGAAACAATTCGTCGTAAGATAAAATAGTACTACTATCTAACGGTCACTCGTGTAATATTCTCTATATAAACACTGGCGTACATCTTGTGTTTTTGGGATGGGAATTCAAATATGACTGAAATAGATCTCGTGAGATGATATTAAAGGGAGGGTAAATCAAGGACCTCACAATACAAACCTACTTGTTGGATAACTTTTACTATAATCGTAGCTTGAGTGTCCTCTGGAGCATATAAAAGATATCTTGCTTGCAATGGAAAAATAAAGTGGGTTTTCTCTCTAAGACTGTATGTCAAAATTACCATATGTTTGACATCTAACAGCCGATGATAAATAAATTAATGTGCTCTAGTGGTGTCGTTAAACAAAACAAACTTTAACTTTAAATTTTAAAAGTTCACGTGTTTACCTTGTTTCATAAAATCTGTATCTAGCACAAGACGGGCAGCAACTTGGATGTCATAGCGGCCTTTCTTGTCGGTGCTGTTTTTCACGTCTGCAAGAATAACAACAACACTCAATATAATTTTTATAGTGTCTGCAGATATAGCAAAACAATTCAAGGTAAGTTTGGTGCTGTTTCTTCTGTCTGCAAGTATAGTAACAACACTTAAAATAAATTTTATTCTGTATACAAGTATAGCTAGCAACAACACTTAAAATAACTTCTATTTTGTCTACAAGTACATAGCAACAACTCTCAATTTTTTTTTTTTGTCTACAAGTATAGCAACAAAACTAGAGATAACTTGTTCTTTGTCTACAACTATAGCCAGCAACATTTAAGATAACTTTTATTTTGTCTACAAATATAGCTAGCAACAACACTTAACAGAGGCGGATCTAGGGGGGGGGGGGGGTGTGTGTGTGTGGGGGGGGGGGGCAGGGGCCCTCTGAATTTTGCAACAGTTATAATTTTATTATATATTAAATTTTTTTACGACCCCCCCTACAAACCTTCCCCAAGCTCCCTTGGCATTACGCCTAATGTCATCCCCCCAAACTGATTTTCTTGATCCGCCACTGCTTGAGATAAAGTTTCTTTTCTCTGCATGTATAGCAACTTCTCTGAAAACAAATTTTATTTTGTCTACAAGTATAGCAACAACACTGAAGATAAATTTTTATTTTTTTCTGCAAATATCGCTAGCATCAACACTTAATATAAATGTTCTTTTGTCTACAAGTATAGCCAGCATCAACATTTAAGATAAGGTGCACGTTAAAACCTATGACCTCACCTGACCTTGTCTACACAGATAGCTAACATTAAACAACACCCAAATTACATTTTCTTTGGCATGCAGTTAGCTTTAAGAATAGAGTTAACCACGAAAGGAAAGAAAGAAAGAAATGTTTTATTTAACGACGCACTCAACACATTTTATTTACGGTTATATGGCGTCAGACATATGGTTCAGGACCACACAGATATTGAGAGAGAAACCCGCTGTCGCCACTTCATAGGCTACTCTTTTCGATTAACAGCAAGAGTTCTTTTATATGCACCATCCCACAGACAGGGTAGTACATACCACGGCCTTTGATATACCAGTCGTGGTGCACTGGCTGGAACGAGACATAGCCCAATTGACCCACCGACGGGGATCGATCCCAGACCGACCACGCATCGAGCGAGCGCTGTACCACTGGGCTACGTCCCGCCCCACCACGAAAGGTCGCCTGGACACGAAATAGCGTAGGTGAAACTAAAGACGAAGCCACACGATACGAGTGCCTCGTACGAGAATATCCAATCATATAGCAACCGATAAAATCGTATTAATGTTGTCGGCTACTCTGGTGGTTATTCTCGTAGAGTGACTCCTGTCGTGTGACGTCGCCTTAATTCTGCTGTTGACTTAACAACATAGGCGTTGGCAGATACAGGCAACTGAAAAATTAAAGAAGTGTGTGTGTGGAAATTATATACTCTTCAAAAAAAGTAGGGGAACTCTAATAAGAATTTACAATTGCCAAAATTGTAAGGTATATTAGCTATGGGAATGGCTATATGATAATAATGAATTAATTGGGCAAACATTACAACCGGTAGTTTAGTATTACAGTAGATTTTATGATCACCAAAGATCTTGAAGGACGATTGGGGTCAGAAGTGAAATTTGAAAGTTGACGGGGGTTTTTTAATCAGTAAATCGCAAATTCAAACAATAAAAATGACTAAAAACAAAACAATAACAACTGTATGATCAACAGAATGAAAACGATTGACAGAAATAATGTTCCACAGTGATAATCGACCTTCCTGGAAATTGTCAAAATCGAGAATGACACCCCACGCAACTGCGTGATGCACGTGCAAACTATGGAATGTGTTTCGCTGTGTTGTCAAACAGACCTGAGCGTTCTTTACTGGGATGTCTGTGGTCAAAACATATGTTCGGTCTAATAGTTGATATTAACATTAATATTTCAGGTTCCCCTACGTTTTTTGAAGAGTATACAATAATTCGCCTTTTAACTGAAGGAGTTATTACATAATCTTCAGAGATGATGGCCAGCGCCCCCTTCCCCATTCCTCCCCTCCTTCCCCACTCCTCCCCCTTCCCTAACATTTTCGACGCCTGTGTGACACACGAAACTACCGTGAATCGATGCGCATTCAATAAGGTTACTCAATATTTTTATTTAAACTGACAAGTAGACAATATACTCACTCTCTTCCTCACAGTCTATCGGCGATGGATAAACGCCCATTACCGCAGACATTTTTGGAATCTGAAAATAATACAGAATAGAATTATGTATGTATGTGTGTATATCCCGTGCCGTTGCCGTTGCTGGGACTCGAACCTATGGCACCGAATTGCCCGCAACTTTGCAGGCTTGCCACGATACCTTTTGAGCTATTGAGGCATCCATAAACAGGATGCGTACGTGCATGAAACAGTGGGCAGACCTGGCACTGGCTAGTATGTATTGATATATGAATAACTATATATTATATTTATGTATGTATGTATGTATGTATGTATGTATGTATGTATGTATGTATGTATATATGCACAATGTCATACCGACAGTTTAACATTTACCGGCTGAGGTAATGGTTGTTTATGTGTTAGTGATCCGAGTATGCATACGTATTTCCAACACATAAGAGTCATGTTTAACCTTATTGTTCCTTTAAAGTGATTTGCATAAAATTCCGAACTGGCAGATTGGGAGTGGTGTCGCGAGTTCGGTAGCCGATGTCGCGTGTATCAAAATGATTGTTCGATGTGCGGTCGGTCTGGGATCGATCCCCGTCGATGGGCCCATTAGGCTATTTCTCATTCCAGTCAGTGCTCCACAACTGGTGTGACAAAGGTTGTGGTATGTACTATCCTGTCTGTGGGATGGTGCATATAAATTATCTCTTGCTGCTAATCGAAAAGAGTAGCCAATGAAGTGGCGACAGCGAGTTTCCTCTCTCAATATCTGTGTGGTCCTTAACCATATGTCTGACGCCATATAACCGTAAAATACAATGTGTTGAGTGCGTCGTTAAATAAAAACATTTCCTTTCAAAAGCATTGATAGAAATACGAGAAATTCGAATAACTTGTCGAAAATTTCGTAATCGGCGGCTAGGGGAGTACCTAACTCGAGTGTTCACTAGCGTTATTCTATTACATATAATAGCATAACGCTAGCTCTAGGACACTCGAGCTAGGGAGAACCGTGTTAACAGCCGG
>NC_054699.1:16885060-16995060 GCF_016097555.1 Gigantopelta aegis | reverse complement strand
CCATCCCCGCTCAAGGAATTTTAATGTTTTTTTGTTTTTTTAAATATATTTTCCGGGAGGAGCGTGTCTCGACTTCCCTCTAAACTTCGCTCGTTACGAGCGCGGGAGGTAGCCCAGTGGTAAAACGCTCGCTTGATGCACGGTCAGTCTAGGGTCGATCCCCGTCGGTGGGCCTATTGGGCTATTTCTCGCTCTAGCCAGTGCACCACGACTGGTATATCAAAGGCCGTGGTATGTGCTGTTCTGTCTGTGGTATAGTGCATATAAAAGATCCCTTGCTACTTGTCACGGAACATGCTCTTAAATTTGTTTCGCCTGTGGCGATTTTAATTGTGTTAGAGGGCCGTGTGCAGTTTATTGCCCGTAGCCCAGATGGGCAACTTGTTACGTAAGACTTCTGCGCGACCGTCCTCGATCGGTACGCCTAATACACACCCTCAGCCAGGTGCGGAGGCCATGTAGCTAGTAGTTACGTAATATCTCCGGTAGTGCTGTTTATGGCCAGGAGATTGCTCGCGGTTGGCGACAGCCAGACTGACGATCAGAGAGAAATATACCGACTCTAGTAGATGTAGAATATGAGATGATACGTGAGGTACCGCCTTGTACCCCCAGGCAAAATCCTGATTTATAATAAATAGCTAGTGTTTTAGAGATATCGAGGAGAACGAATAGGAAGGCTCCGAGGGAACGTTAGTCCGTTTGGACTTTGGTAAATATATTTTCTGCTCTGTGTATAACCTTGATGTGATTGATGTGACTTTAAATATTTTAATACTGTATTATACCAATATTCTTTAGACAGTGTCTTCGGTCATCTGACGAAGTAAATCGTAGACTTTTTGTTCTAACATTATACGAGTATTTGGTAATATAAAGCTTAGCCAGTCATCCTAGCGGACCTAGGTACACTGTAGGTTATTGTCTTTATTGTGATAAGTATTAATTCTGTGTTACAAGATTACTGAAAGAGTAGTTAAGGGTTAATTAAAAATAAACCCGTTAGGAATAGAGCTGTAATTCCTTTATTAATTAAGTTCCCCTGCAAGCGTTTCTAAATTATCACACGTTACTGAACGAGTAGTAAGGGTTGACTAAAAATTAACCAGTTAGGAATGGTGTTGTAATTCCTTTATTAATTAACTTCTCCTGGAAGCGTTTCTCAATTATCACACGTGTGGGTGTGGTGTAACGGTGAAGTGATTCGCATATTGTATAACTAGACACATAGAGATTAACTAATTAAGTGATCAGTTCTGGGTTGTTATTATTGCTGTTATTAATTAACTACTACGGCTGTACATTTGTCAGCGTAGATTAATACAGATTCCAAAGTGTATTGTGTTTTTGTTGTGTTTTCTAGAGAACTAACGTGCTATAATAATATATACTTTATATAAGATCGTATCTCTGATCATACCTAGAGACGAGCCATACTAGGGTTTAACAGCCTGTTACAGAGAGATCTAATAGATATACAAGTAGGAGAGACATTTTGATAATCGTGTTTTATTCGGTTACGGGAATTATAGAATCCCCGTGACAGGAGTAGAAAATTGGGGCGCTCGTCCCGGATCTGAAACGGGACATGCATATTTTAAAAAAGTATTGTTTGTAAATGGGGGCTTTATAAATTATTTTTACAAATTTACCAGAAGTAGCACGTTGTTCACTAGAAAATTAATTAATAATAAGTGCGTCATATCTAAACATGGATAAGAATTTGCTGGATAGGCCTACGCTCAGTGTAGTGGAGATTAAGCGAGCACGTAAGGCCGAGTTAGTTGAAATCGCGGGTGAGCGAGAAATTGATTTAACATCAGCAAAAACCTTAGGTGATATAAAGACAATTATTATCCAGGAAGTTTTTGGTGATAGGCCTGTTATGGAAGACCGTGAGATTGTTCCAGAGATAGAGATAAGTGACTTGAGTATGGAACAACAGTTAGCTTTTAAAAAGCTTGAGTACGAAAGAGAAGAACGTGCATTAGATAGAGAGAGAGAGAGAAAGAGAAGAGAGGGATAGAGAGAGGGAGAGAGAAAGAGAAGATAGAGATAGAGAAAAAGAAGATAGGGATAGAGAAGATAGAGATAGGGATAGAGAAGATAGAGAGAGGGATAGAGAGAGAGAGAGAGAGAAAGAGAAGAGAGAAATAGAGAAGATAGACATAGCGATAGAGAAAGTAGGAGTAGGAGAGACATTTTGATAATCGTGTTTTATTCGGTTACGGGAATTATAGAATCCCCGTGACACTACTACTGGAAAAATGTAGCGCGTTTCATCTCTATGACTGTGTCAAAATGACCATATATATGTTTGACATCCAATAGCCGATGATTAATAAATCAATGTGTCCTAGCGGTGTCGTTAAACAAAACAAACTTTTTTCACTCGTCACAGTCCTCCCCCTGCTAAAATTCCTGAATACGCGCCTAAAAAAGGGACACCTACACTATTGTGCAATAACAATAAGCTACACGTAATATAGTAAATATCTTCAGTTTAACTAGTCTAAAGTTAGAGACCAGGCTCCGTATTCATAAACATACTTAAGTCAATGTATGATACTTATCTATGTACTTTAAGTATGTATTTAGGTATCATACATTGACTTAAGTACGTTTATGAATACGGAGCCAGCTGAGCTGATTTTAATCAGTTTGTCTTGTGGCAAAATATATAATATTTGATTATCGATGGAAAAAACCCAAACATTTATATTAAATGCGCAGACCCTAGTTTCAATTCGTGAAAATGGACACCAAGTTTAGTTAATCTACAAACCTGTAACACATTTGGATAAAGTTACAACAGAGTGAAACAAGAGTCTGTGACGTTGAAACCGGGAAATATCCTTAAAAAATAGACCAGAACTCGTATCAATAACCGCTATTTCTCAGAAACACGTGTGTTTTTAAAAATATAAAAAATGCATTTTGTGATATTAAAAAAAACAAGATGACCAAGGAGACACATACATTCAAGGAAAATGTATATAGATTTGGAATGAATGAATGAATGTTTAACGACACCCCAGCACAAAAATACATATCGGCTATTAGGTGTCACAAAAGGTAAGTATATGAAAATATTATTTATATAATATTCATGTAAAACCACAGTGTAAGGAGCTGTGGGAAAAAAGTATAATAAAATACATAAAATCAAGGTAAGTATATTTTAAAACTTTGTATAGAAGTCAGTGTTTTAAAAACTTTACAATTAGTTCTGGATGTAATTTAAACGATTCAAAAACATTTCTGTTGCCAAATATATCATTTCTCGTCGGTTTGAGATGATCACACTCCACCAAAATGTGGCTCACAGTCAGTGTACACTAACAGTATTCACACTGAGGAGGAGGGTCCTTCTTTAAAATAAATGAATGTACACATGTATATAGATTTGGAGTCCAGTTGTATTGAAAAATACCGCTGTATGAATCAAGCCATCGGACCTAAGGCTGGCAGGTACTGGATTCGTACCCCCTGTACCGGCTTCCATGCAAATCGAGTTTAACGACTCAGTGGGTAGGTGTAAGGCCACTACACCGACTTCTCTTTCACTAACCACCAACAACTAACCATTAACCCTCTGTCCTGGACATACCACCCAGATAGTTAAGGTATGTGTCCAGGACAGCGTGCTTGAACCTCAGTTGGATATAAGCACGAAAATAAGTGTAAAAGGAAATGAATGAAATGAAATGAATCAAGTCTCCTTTGGTGTCCCACAACTTGTAATGCAGTGCTGCGATGTTCGACGGATGCTGTTACCTTACTTCGTTGTACAGAGTGGGCGAGGCGTAGCCTAGTGGTACAGCGCTCGCTTGATGCGCGGTCGGTTTGGGATCGATCCCCGTCAGTGGGCCCATTGCGCTGTTTCTTGTTCCAGCCAGTGCACCACGACTGGTACATCAAAGACCGTGGTATGTGCTATCTTGTCTATGGGATGGTGCATATAAAAGATCCCTTGCTGCTAATCGAAAAGAGTAGCCCATGAACTGGCGACAGCGGGTTTCCTCTCTAAATATCTGTGTGGTCCTTAGCCATATGTCTGACGCCATATAACCGTAAATAAAGTGTGTTGAGTGCCGTTAAATAAAACATTTCTTTCCTTCCTTCGTTGTACAGGGGATACACTGTTCGGCGAATGATGTTACCTTACTACGTTGTACAGGGGACACGCTGTTCGGCGAATGCTGTTACCTTACTTCGTTGTACAGGGGACTCGCTGTTCGGCGAATGCTGTTACCGTACTTCGTTGTACAGGGGACTCGCTGTTCGGCGAATGCTGTTACCTTACTACGTTGTACAGGGGGCACGCTGTTCGGCGAATGCTGTTACCTTACTTCGTTGTACAGGGGACACGCTGTTCGGCGAATGCTGTTACCTTACTACGTTGTACAGGGGGCACGCTGTTCGGCGAATGCTGTTACCTTACTTCGTTGTACAGGGGACACGCTGTTCGGCGAATGCTGTTACCTTACTTCGTTGTAGAGGGGACACGCTGTTCGGCGAATGCTGTTACCTTACTACGTTGTACAGGGGACACGCTGTTCGGCGAATGATGTTACCATACTTCGTTGTACAGGGGGCACGCTGTTCGGCGAATGCTGTTACCTTACTTCGTTGTACAGGGGACACGCTGTTCGGCGAATGCTGTTACCATACTTCGTTGTACAGGGGACACGCTGTTCGGCGAATGCTGTTACCTTACTTCGTTGTACAGGGGACACGCTGTTCGGCGAATGCTGTTACCTTACTACGTTGTACAGGGGACACGCTGTTCGGCGAATGCTGTTACCATACTTCGTTGTACAGGGTACACGCTGTTCGGCGAATGCTGTTACCTTACTTCGTTGCACAGGGGACACGCTGTTCGGCGAATGCTGTTACCATACTTCGTTGCACAGGGGACACGCTGTTCGGCGAATGCTGTTACCTTACTTCGTTGTACAGGGGACACGCTGTTCAGCGAATGATGTTTGATATACCAGTCGTGGTGCACTGGCTGGAACGAGAAATAGCCCAATGGGCCCACCGACAGGCATCGATCCAAACCGACCGTGCATCAAGCGAGCGCTTTACCGCTGGGGTACGTCCCGCCCCTACCGGATATGACAGTAACCAGTCTGAATACTAGTATTAGGAAATAAAACAATTGTATTTGTGAGATCTATGAAGCTATATGTTTGGGGTTAATGGAGATAGTAGAGTGCGAAATGTAAGCAGATGGCAATGCGTTCGTCTTAAGCGTGGTCGGTCTAGGATCGATCTCCGTCAGTTGACCCAATGGGTTATATTTCGTTCCTCTCAGTGCTCCACAATTGATGTAAGAAAAGCCGTGGTATGTGCTATCATGTCCGTCGTACTCTCTTGTGCTCTCAGGCTACATATGGTGCTGTTTTTCACATGTATCGTCGTCAGTGTCTAAACTTCCTTCCAACTCCTTAGTAAAAACTTGCACCGACCAGTAATCCATAACTGGTTCAACAAAGGCCATGGTTTGTGCTATCCTGTCTGTGGGAAGCGCAAATAAAAGATCCCTTGCTGCTAATCGGAAAGAGTAGCCCATGTAGTGGCGACAGCGGGTTTCCTCTCAAAATCTGTGTGGTCCTTTACCATATTTCTGACGCCATATAACCGTAAATAAAATGTGTTGAATGCGTCGTTAAATAAAACATTTCTTTCTTTCTTTTTTCCTTAGTAAAGTGTCGGCTCTCATGCCTATATGTTTACATTTAATCAGAAAAAAATATCGAATTTGGGGATTTTTTCAAAGGAATATTTTGTATACAGTCAAACCAGCCACCAAAGGGAGTATTAAAAGGTGTCCTTTTAAAACAGGTGGCTGCTTAATACAGGTCAGTTTATACTATATTAGATGATTTTGAAAAACACGGACGTGGCCTGTTAATACAGGTGGCCTCTAGAGCAGGTTTGACTGTATATTGTGAAAGTAATACACAGGTACCAAACAATATGGTAAATTACGTTTTTCACAAACCGGGCTTTTTAATATGACCTGTCACAACCACGTACATATTTAAACAATTAAAGGGATATTCCTGAGTTTGCTGCAATTTGTAAGATGTTATCAGCTAACAGAGACTTTTTAACGACTGTAATTACATATTAGTGTCTGTATATTAAACGTGTTTCTGATCGTTCTAATATAAATTTTGTACTAGCGTAAATTTCATTTTATTTCCTAAAATATTTTGGGCTTCTTACAAATATTAAGACGATCAGAAACACATTGAATATACAGACACTGATGTTCTAAACAAGAAAAAAATATTTAATATGTAAGTTTAATCGTAGAAATATTTTATTAATCGGAAACATTTTACAATGCATCAAACTCAGGAATGTCCCTTTAATTTCTTTTCAATTTATTTTCGTGCTTATATCCAGTTAATGTTCAAGCACGCCGTCCTGGACACACCTCAACTATCTTATCTGTCTATCTAGGAAAGTGGTTAAGTAGTTAGATGTTAATGTTTAGTGAGAGAGAAGTTGGTGTAATGGCCTTACACCTAGCAGTCACCGAGTCGTTAAAACTCGTACTTAAGGAAGGAAATGTTTTATTTAACGACACATGCAACACATTGCATTTACGGTTATATGGCGTTGGACATAATATGGTTAAGGACCACACAGATATTGAGAGAGGAAACCCGCTTTCGCCGCTTCATGGGCTACTCTTTTTCGATTAGCAGCAAGGGATCTTTTATGTGCACCATCCTACAGACAGGATAGCACATACCACGGCCTTTGATATGCCGGTCCGGTTGTGGGATGCGAACTCAGCATGTGGGATGTGGGTAATTTTTGGCATGCTTCCATCAGAGAACTGTTCAAACACGCTTGCCGTAGGCACAACATCTGACAGGGAAGCGAACTTAGTACCAGTATATAGAGAATAATACATGAGTGGCCGTTAGATATTAGTTGTTTAAAAATTTATCTAACGAGCAAAACGAGGTTGATAAGTTTTTAAACAACGAGTTGTGAGATAAATGGTATCTAACTGACACGAATGTTTTATTCTATTTCTTACATATCATTAAAAACCAGGTTTTACGCAAATTTTAACAGCTCTTTCGACTAAAAATTATTTACAACCGTTGCACTTGTAGCTGACTTACGCGTCACAGACACATGAATGTCAGGTTAACTATACGTCACAGTCTAATTGATTTCCATCGTGTAGTTTTTCACTGGATGTTTGGCATTGGTGACCTGGTCACCTGTGACCTAGGAGCAGCCAGTCGTATGTCTTGAAATTGTTAACACACGTAGACTACATGCGTTAACAACCATGTGTAACCAAAAATAACGCATGATGTTCTCACTAACGGGTGTGTAAGAAAATTATCTATGTCACCGAGACCGATATTGAAGAGAGTTAATTGTGGTGTGAAACCTTTGTAGAATTTAGGCAATTTAGAGTTATGACCCCTTTATCAAGTTTATACGGAAATGTAAACATGTTCGAGGTGTTTGTGATGTTATGAACTTTGATCATTTTAGGTTTTTAAAATTAGTACTAACTATGGGTTAGGATGGCAGCTATGAATTCGGTTGTGGTCGCTGTTGAGTACTGCGGTGCAAAGCACTGCTTTTTGTCGATAGCACATCCAGCGGTGAAATACAGTAACGACGAAAATGAAGTGAGTGGGGCCCTGGGGGAAAACAAAGATAATGATTATTTAAGTTAAAGACAAACTGAAGTTTGTTTTGTTTAACGACACCACTAGAGCATATTGATTTATTAGTTATAGGCTATTGAATGTCAAATATTTGATAATTCTTACATGTAGTCTTAGAAGAAGCCTGCTTAAGCTGCTATATTTTGCAGTAACAGCAACTGAGCAAGGGGTCTTTTATATGCACTATCCTACAGACAGAATAGCACATACCACGGCCTTTGATATACTAGTCGTAGTGCACTGGCTGGAATTACAAATAGCCCAATGGTCCCACTAATGGGGATTGATCCTAGACCGACTGTCCATGAAGTTAGACAGCATTTCTAGATTTTGTTAGATATTCAATGTTGGGCTTATTTTGTAAATATGAATATCCTTTCCCGACCCCAACTGCCCAAGCTCCGTTTTTAGGTGACCTATCTGATTATTACTATTATTTAGTAACATTTTAACTTAAAAAGTAAAGTAGGGCTAGTAAATTTTTAAAATCACTGATCTCATAGCTAGTGGATTTGATAAAAGTTCTAGAAGCTCTGAGTAAGAGCTTTACCACTGGCTGGCTATGACCTGCACCTAGATCATAATGATTTGATAAAAGTTCTAGAAGCTCTGAGTAAGAGCTTTACCACTGGCTGGCTATGACCTGCACCTAGATCATAATAATTTTATAAAAGTTCTAGAAGCTCTGAGTAAGAGCTTTACCACTGGCTGGCTATGACCTGCACCTAGATCATAATAATTTTATAATCATAGACTATGTGATGTCAATATTTGGTAATTATGTCACATAGTTTTAGAGGAGAGCTGTTAGTAGTGTTACATTCTTACATTAGCAGCAATTAAAATATTTTTTTTGTACGTACTTTCAAAGGAGTAGGGCGATCTCGCCACCGGTCTATCTCGCCTCTCCGTAAATTCCATATACTGCTGGGCAAAATCGCCGTACTATATATATCTAACTAAAGAGGAATTTTATTATTTAAAATGTTTATATTACTATCATTTACTGCATGAAATGATACGAACAATGTTCAAATCAAATGTGATGTGTCCTATTTTTCTGTCTTTGCCTGTTAAAGTGTTAGCTAGACGATTAACACTAATAATAGTGAATTCTAATCAACATATAGACATAAACTGTTATAATGAATTATAATCACCTGTATTACAGTATTAACTATTAAAATACAGAAACAATTTCCCTGTAATGAAACTGAAATCGTGAAATGCTAATGAGCAATATATCTTTATATCTGTCCTTGTATGTTATCTCGTTAGTTTTCTGTTACTGGTAATTTAATGTGATCAGTTCTATAAAACCGTAGATGTAAAGAACATATCGAAAAAAAGAAAACATACACAAGCTTTTAGTTTGACATTTTATTAATTTGTAACATTAACATGTTCTCAAATATATAAGTGTACTATAAAATGGAACGCACAAACATGTCGGCGACCACGCCCAACGTTTTGAGAAACCAATATCAAACCCAAAACATGCACTGAATAATAATAAGCTTAAAGTACTGTCAGTCGGGCCAACTTTGTTGTAAACAGTATGGAAGACAGAAAACAGACAGATGGAGTTTCAGTTTGAATTTTATTAATTTGTTACATTAATATGTTCTCAAACAATAAGTAAGTGTACAATGAAATGGTACACAAAACATCGGCGATCTCACCCAACCTTGCTGATATGGAGTAAACTGAACAAAAGCAATGACAGAAAAAACAAAAGCTTGGGAATAAAGAACAGTATCAAACCCAAAACATTAATTAAATATTATTATAATAACCATTTTATTGTAATAAACAGTGACATTCCCGTCTGCTTATATGTATATAAAGTACGGCGATTTCGCCCAGCAGTATATGGAATTTACAGCTATCTCGCCCGTGGCGAGATCGACCGGTGGCGAAATCGCCGGACTCCCTTTCAAACAGACAGAACGGGGCACTGGTTGGGATGGGACAAAAAAACAAACCCCAAAAACAATCAGAATGGGTCAACTGAGGAGGTTTGATCCTAAGTGTTGAAAGACCAAGACCTTAGGTAACACAGACATCTTTTGCACTGGGCCCCGTTCCACAAAGCGATCTTAGCCCTAAGATCACCATAAGTGCATACTGAAGCTACCTTATGCACAAAGGTGATCTTTGTGCTAAGATCGCTTTGTGGAACGGGGCCCTGGTCATTGTTTTGGCTTTGTAAAACAAACTAAATGTACATATAACATATCTTAGTATCTTACCACAATTTTATTTTATATCCATCTTTCATAAACAGTACACTTGTTAGAAATTACATTATTCAGGTCTCTGAGAATTGAAAATTGCATACATTCATTAGGGCTTCTAGATTATGGTAGCCCCACTCCCATGACTAGTGATATTCTGTGTTGGGCTAGTAAATAACTAGCACGACGGCTAGTGGGGAAAAAAACCTTGTCAAATGCTGCATTTAGATATTTTGTAAATATGAATATCCTGCCTCCTCTTTTCACCCCAAATCTAAGGATTTTTAAGTTCTATCTCGTTCTTTAGGTGACATATCTGATTATTATTAGTAGTAAAATTGTATTTATTTAAAGTAGGGCTAGTGAACTTTTAATTATGGCTAGTACATTTTTAAAATCAATAATCCCATGGCTAGTGGATTTTATAAAAATTCTAGAAGCCCTAAATACATGAACGAAAAGTAGGTTATCCAAAATTAGATTTGCATAAGCGATAATATGTGAATAAAATTATCGCTCTCACAATTTTCAGAGGCAGTCCTCTATATTAACCTTTCCACCTAGGAGCCAGATGGTGCCTACTTGTATTGGTATTTAGATCAGGGCTTCTAGATTATGGTAGCCCCACTCCCATGGCTAGTGCTATTCAATGTTGGGCTAGTAAATAAATACTATTGCCATGCCTGACAGCTAGTTAATTTTGTGTGTCAAATGCTGCAGTTTAAGTCTTATTTTGTAAATATGAATATCCTTTCCCCACCCCAATCCCGCAATGTTAGTGTTTTTAATCTTTATATCCTTGTTTAGGTGACATACCTGATTATTACTGTTATTTAGTAAAATTTTATTAACTTAAAGTAAAGTAGGGCTAGTGAATTTTTAATTGTGGATAGTAAACTTTTAAAATCATTGATCCCATGGCTAGTGGATTGTATAAAAGTTTTAGAAGCCCTGTAGATAGTATGAAATGTATTAGTCACCAAATGAAAAAAATTTCACAATGTAGAGGGGCTGAGAGGCTTGTTATTTTCTTCAAACGGTTATATGGCATTGGACTTATGGTTAAGGACCACACAGATATTGAGAGAGGAAACCCATTGTCGCCACTTCATGGGCTACTCTTTTCAATTAGCAGCAAGGGATCTTTTATATGCACCATCCCACAGACGGTAGTACATACCACAGCCTTTGTTACATCAGTTGTGGTGCACTGGTTTGGAATGAGAAATAGCCCAGTGGGCTCAAACACAGATGCATTAGTAATCTTTTCAGTGTTGGAATAAAGCTTGTTTTTATTCATATATCAAACAAAACATTTTTAAAGAAAGTCTCTAAGAAATTTTACTTTATTTTTCAGGTTCGTGTGTTTCGAGCAGAATTTAGTGATGATCGCCAGGCTTTCTTCTCTTTATCGAATGATCTAAGTGGACGAAGCAGTCATAATGAGAATACAGGACAACTAAGTGGCCTGTATGCAGAGAAGTTAGGCATATCTGAGGGAGAAGAAGTAGGTTTATTATGACTTAAAAGTTTGCGGCCATTATTAAGATGTTTCTGTCTAAAGAATTAAGTCTTTATAACAACAAAGGGGTGGGATGTAGCCCAGTAGTAAAATATTTGATTGATGCATGATCGGTTTGGGATCGATCCCCATCAGTGGGCTAATTGGGCTATTTCTCATTCCAGCCAGTGCACCACGACTGGTATATCAAAGGCCGTGGTATGTGCTACCCTGTCTGTGGGATGGTGCATATAAAAGATCCCTTGCTACAAATGCAAAAATATAGCAGGTTTCCTCTCTAAGACTATATGTCAAAATTACCAAATGTTACAAACTTTATAACACCGAAAAAAAGAGATTAAATTTATTTTCATATTTAGAATATCAGTAGCCATGTGTTCAGTGCGTCATAATTTGGTACTAGCTCAAACTGCATTTTATTTCCAGATATATCTGTTTTTGTACGTACAGAATTATTTGCTAATAAAATTCAGTTTTGGGCTACTACAAACATTAGAACAACCAGGAATGCATTGAATACACATCCACTGATATTCTTAACAGGAAAATGTGTTCATTGTGTAATTGTAATTGTTAAATAAAGGTTTTTTTAACTGGAAACAGCTTAACTGATCACAGCTAACTCAGGACGGTCTGTTTAATTTATCTAAATTTGATGAAAATTGCTGAATGTACCCAAATTGCTAAATGAACCAATATTGCTGAATGAACGAAAATTGCTGAATGAACAAAACTTGCTGAATGTACCAAAATTGCTGAATGAACAAAAATTGCTGAATGAAGAAAAATTGCTGAATGTACAAAAATTGCTGAATGAACAAAATTTGCTGAATAATAAAAATTGCTGCAGCTGATTTTGTGGACATTGAGTTATGTTTGTACTTGTCTTGCAGATTCTCCTGTCTCCCGTGAAAGGAATCCTTGCTGCGGATCGGGTTGACATTGAACCGGTGTCAGTTGACGATTGGGAAA
The DNA here is from genome assembly GCF_016097555.1 of Gigantopelta aegis. Lineage (NCBI taxonomy): Eukaryota > Metazoa > Mollusca > Gastropoda > Neomphalida > Peltospiridae > Gigantopelta > Gigantopelta aegis. Next base: position 16,982,611 of record NC_054699.1, on the reverse strand, counting down.
TACTTGTAAATTTATTTAAAATTTGTTTACACATTGTTTCACTTAGAAATACTGAACTAGTGTTTGTTGATGACTGCAAAATTCTCATCAGTTAAATTTGTTTTGGACATATTCTTTTCACGTAGAAGTTTTGAACTGGTGTCAGTTGAAGTTTGTTTTAGGGTGTATACTACCAAAACAAATCCCATAGACGACAATAGTAACATATGTGGCTAAAACTCCTACCTGCAGCATAAATGCCACAGATATAAATACTACCTCCCCTTATCCTTAAAATGAATCCGAAAAAATTGTAAGTCAAGCTGCTCATTTCTGAGATAATGGGTAGCGTCTATGACTACCCTAGTTCCACACAAAATTCGAGTACTGTTTTTTTACAGGTACTCCATACATGTTCCAAGCACAAGGCTTCTTGACACAGTGATACTAGATGAAATAAAATGGCATATTTTTTTAACCCAGATGAAACTATTTTTTTTACAACCAACACACTCACATTTATCACCAATCACAGGACTTGTGCTGTTCACTTATCTGTCAAAAGTTTGGTGCACCATGAACTTTGACCCAGCCGGAAGTTATTTGGTTTAGTACTACCTATACTTATTATTCTTGTTATATTTTTATGCAGTGGTCTAAGACTTCTGTGAACTCATTCCAAATTAAATCATAATTTTTTAAACAGTTTTTTGTTTTGTTTAACGACACCACTAGAGCACATTGATTTATTAATCATCGGCTATTGGATGTCAGATTGTTTTTAAAGAGGCAGCGTCAGGACTAAAAACAATTGGCAGATTTTATTTTAATTTAACAAAATAATTTCATGAAATAATTGATATTTTGTCACGAAATAACTGTTTCTGCAATTTATGAAGTTTGATAGATAATTTGGCGAAATTTTCGACTGTCCCAAAGCTAGCCCTGAGTGGGGGAAAATCTTTAATACTGAATCTTAAAGAAGAGATCATCCATGCTTGTTCACTCCTGCATCTTTTAGACTGGGGACGGGACGTAGCGCAGTGGTTGAGCGTTCACTTGATGCACGGTCAGTCTAGGATCGATCCCCATCGATGGCCCATTGAGTTATTTCTCCCTCCAGCCAGTGCTCCATGACTGGTATATCAAAGGCCGTGGCATGTACTATCCTCTCTGTGGGATGGCGCATATAAAAGATCCCTTGCTGCATTAGAAAAAATGTAGCGAGTTTCTTCTGATGACTATTATGAGTCAGAATTACCAATGTTTGACATCCAATAGCCGATGATTAATTAATCAATGTGCTCTAGTGGTGTCGATAAACAAAATAACTTTAACTTTTAACTTTTAGACTGCTCATCTGAGGTGTTTAGTCCATAGAGTCAAATCTGTTTGGTGGACATATTGTTTGGATTGGATCCCATTCCATCCAGTGCCCTATGACTGGTATGTGCTGTCTGGTGCATATAAAAGATCCCTTTCTACTCGTAAAAAAAATAGAACATGTTTCATCTGAAGGAAATGTTTTTGTATTTAACAACACACTCAACACATTTTTATTTACGGTTATATGGCGTCGGACATATGGTTACGGACCACACAAATATTGAGATGGGAAACCTGTTGTTGCCACTTCATGGACTTCTTTTCGATTAGCAGCAAGGGATCTTTTATATGCACCATCCCACAGACAGGATAGTACATACCACAGCCTTTGTTACACCAGTTATGGAGCACTGGCTGAAAGGAGAAATAGCTCAATGGGCCCACCGATGGAGATCAATCCTAGACCGACCGCACATCAAGTGAATGCTTTACCACTGTGCTACTTCCCACCCTTCCATAATTCTGATATAATTTGATTCATCTGAAAACTATGTGTTAGAATTACCAAATGTTTGACACATTACAATAAGTTATTACTGCTGTTAAAAGTGTGGGATCTACATTGTAGCTAAGTGGGAAGATCGCTCGCCTGTGGTATGTGCTGTTCTGTCTGTGGAAACATGTATATAATCCCTGGTTGCTTATGGCAAAATGTAGCAGATTTCATGTCACAATGACCAAATGTTTGACATCCAAAAGCCAATGATTAATGAGGTGGGGTGGGGTGGGGGTGGGGTGGGCACAACGACCCACTAGTGCTGAAGCAAATCCTCTTATTCAAGCAAAAATGATAGCAGATATTCAGACAAAATGACCCGGCCTGAAACCTTTTCACCATGTATTTCCATCATTCTACCCACAATATTAGTAGTAATCCATATAAAAAGTGTAGTGATTCATTTGCAACCTTCAGTGGTTGGAATTCTCCTCGGATCAGCTGTTTTCCTCTCATGAAAAAAAATTGCGTATCCTCGCATTTTAATCGTCCTTTCCTCCAAAATGTGTCGATGGCACACATTTTAAACTGGGATTTCAAGAATTTCAGGGACCCCTCTAGATTTTCTCTTTTTTACAATTCACTAATTCCCACCCCTGAACCTTATGGCAGTAATGCAAAAGTAAATATGAATAAATGTTGTTATCCAGATTCTGGCATTTTTGTTTAATTCAGTCTTAGCCCCTGCAAGAATTTTGAGCCTGTACGCCTATGACTGCTGTTAAAAGAAATTACAGCAGTCGTTCTATGCCTTATGATTTATTTTGTTTGTTTCAGGAGCGTCATGCCGCATATGTCGAGAGTCATTTACTGGATCAGATTCGCGTCGTCTGGACAGACCAGGTGGTTCCGGTTTGGGTGGAGAAGTCAGTCTGTATTTTCCTTAAGATAGGTATTGTATTTTTTTTTACATCCTTAGTTTCGTAACATGTTTTGATCCATCAAAAACCTCAAAATACTCGCAAAGTAAATCAGTATTGTAATAAAGTTATATGTTAATAAAGTAAAGTGATTCTTTTACTGGCCTTGGTGGCACAGTGGTTAAGCCATCAGACTACAGGCTTGTAGGTACAGGGTTCACAGCTCGGTACCAGCTCCCACCCAGAGCGAGTTCTTACAGGCTCATTGGGTAGGTGTAAGACCACTACACCCTCTTCTCTCTCAATAACCACTAAACCAACTAACAACTAACCCACTGTCCTAGACAGATGGCCCAGATAGCTACGGTGTGTGCCCAGGACAGCGTGCTTGAATCTTAATTGGATATAAGCATGAAAATAAGTTGAAATGAATTAATGATCCACAGTACTAAATACAGTTTCCAATTTCTAGATAAACCAAATGATTAAATTAAGATTTTCAAAATAAAGGAGTAAATGTGTGTTAAAGAAACATTGTTGAGATGTTAAAGTTTGGTTTGTTTAACAACGCCACTGAGATGAAGAAGAAATTTGTTTTGTTTATCGACACCACTAGAGCACATTGATTTATTAATCATCGGCTACTGGATGTCAAACATTTGGTAATTCTGACTCGTAGTCATCAAACGAAAACCCAGTACATTTTCACATTTGTAGCAAGGGATCTTTTATATGCACCATCCCACAGACAGGATAGCACATACTACAACCTTTGATATACCAGTTGTGGTGCACTAGCTGGAATGAGAAATAGCCCAATGGGCCCACCGACAGGGATCGATCCCAGACCGACCGTGCATCAATCAAGTGCTTTACTACTAGGCTACGTTCCGCCCCTTTGTTATAAAGATTTAATTTTTTTAAGTTAGTAGCGTGGAATGTTTTATATGCATTTTCTCAGGACAGCACATTTTATGACCTTTGATATACCAGTTGTTGGGCACAGGTTGGAATGGGAAAAAACTACAGTGGGTCTGTTGTGGAGTTCAGACTCTATGACCCAGACACTCAACCGACTGAGCTCTATTCCAACCCATGCTAAATTACTTCATATTATTTGAGTTTCCATCACAAACCTCAAAATACTCGCAAAGTAAATCAGCATTGTAATAAAGTTATATGTTAATAAAATAAGGTGATTTTTGTTTTTTAGTTGGTACCGAGCCTACTGGCAGTTGCTTGATTCTCGCAAATGAAACTGAAATTGTCGTTTCCGCCAAAATTCGGAATCATGCCGACTTTACAAGAAATGAATCATGGGGATCTAGTGACAAAGAGGCATCTGCTGAAAAACTTACCAAAGGGCAAAAAGCTAGACGACCCAAATATCGATCATTGCCTTTCCCCAAGTCAGCAAATGAAGATGAAGAGCGACGTTTGCCTGACTTTAGTGATAAGAACTCAACACAAAGTGACAGTGTTGTGACAAAGAAAATGCGTCCATCCATTTATCGCCAGTCGTCATTGTTAGGAAAAATGTGGACATACGTTTCAGCGTGGTTGCCCCTTGCAAACGAGATTCCACATACAGTAGACGAAGTTTCGAGTTTCGACGAGCAAGAATGCTTTGTTATTGATCGGTACAACTTGGTGTTCCGTGTGCAGGCTATGAAATTTTCATGCAATCCGGAGGATTTCTCAGACAAATCTGTGCTGAAAAATATTCCAAGGGGATTAAGAAAGTCGAGGTATGGGAAAAAATATGGGTTGAAAACGTCGAGGATTTTAACCGATTCTGACACTTCTAGTGAAGATGGTGATTTCGCTGCATCAACTACTCCGGAACTTTTTCAATCTACCACTGTGTATGTTGCCGTCAACGATGTTTTGAAGCAGGTTGAGACTAACTTTGTACAGGGGTACATCCCACGTGTCTTTTACGCCCAACTGCGGAAACTGCTGTCGCCAAATGAAATCGCACGACAGGAATCAGGCACGGCCGATATTAAGAGAAGCAAATCCATTGGTTCTTCAGATGACAAAAAGACCAACAGTGCTAAGAATGGCAGACAAAAGTCGGATGCAACTGGAGAGGTGAAAAGTGAAATGTGTTGTGTTGTGCGTGTGGTGGCTGTGGATACCAAGGGACCGCTTGCCGATTCAAGATGGCCGCATTGTATCTTGCGACTGTTTGATGAGCAGCCCATTCTCTCTGGTCACATCATTGTCCCAGATCTGCTGAGAAGACAGATGAAACTTGACGTCACTGGGAAAGTCTGGTTGCAGACCGTGCAGTGCGAACCAGATGACTCTAAAGCAATAGAGTTATTCCCCTTATCTGTTGTTGTAAGTATTGTGAAAAAAAACACCCATTTTGGATTACTTTTTACACAAAAAGGCACTAGATTTATTCCCCTTGTTTATTGGTGTAAGTATTTTTCTATTTTAATTTTAGCTTGCCGTTTCATCTTATATTTATTTGCGGCTTATCATGATTTTAAAAATATAACGTTCAGTTATAATTCGAACAATTGTTTTTAATTTCTTCACTGAGTCACACCAAAGTTGTGGTTTATGGGAGAATAGTCATTTGATTTTCCAGATATTTTGCTAAAGAATATCGGGAGTATTAAACATTTTAGGTGTTGTATAAAGATTTAATGTCATATCAAGCATATATTTAACATACAGTATATCAATTGTCATACATTTTTTGTTTTAAAGTCAACTTAAAATGTTCTTTGAAGATTGTAACACTTTACCCCCACATACATTTAAACAAATCTTTTAATTGTCTTTTTTTTTTTCCGCAGCCACGTAAGGTGAACAACAACATGATAAGTTTAGCGTTTCGTACGTGGATTCGGCAGTGTGCGGATGAAGATCATCCTCTAGTGCTATTTCAAGGCATCTTGATCAAGTTCATGATTTTCCCAGGTATTTGCGTACATGTACCTTTAATACTGACACATATGCTACATGTATTTCAGGAGGCATTCAGTTTTTGAGTTCCCTTCTGATGCATGAAATACAAATTTATAATGACATGCATTAGGGCTCACCCTGGATCAAAAATACCTGTAGCCAAAATATTAGCCAAATGGAATTTTTATTAGCCATAATGAAAATGTTTTAGCAAAATTTTTTTTTACTCATTACTGTATTGCATATTTATATATGGATATGAAAATGCATCTTTTTCAGCTAATTTTGTACCAACTGGAATAAATCTGAATAACAAACCCATATTACCTGATCAAAATCAAAGACAGCAATAGTGGGTAGGGTCAGTTAATATATTACTTTGATTTTTCAGTTGGGGGTGGGGGGGGGGGGGGGTATGCATTATCTTCACAGTTGGAAGCCAGTACCCCGTACACCCACCTCTACTTCTAAGGCCTATGGCATTAAATTAACAAACATACAGAAATATGGAAATGAGTGGATGTTTATGAAAGGTGTTGTTGTTTTTTCTTTCTTCCTTTTTCCCAAATAAAAATTTGATAGTTGTTTTTTTTAAATATAGAGCTCATTGTTTCTTTAAATATGTTATATTTTATGTTAGTTTGAATTACTTCTTTTTTCTTTTTTTTTACTTTTTTTTTTAAGTAACCCATCAATTCACCACCCCCAACAATTTCTTAATTTGCGCCATGTTGTTGCTGTTGATTTCAGCGTTGTGTTAAATACTTGTGATTTCTGCTTATAAAATACCTAGGCTAAGAATGCCGACTCCACAGTATATTCCATTTATTAAAAAACCCACCAAAAAAACGTTAATGAAATAAAAATTTACAGTCTTTTTAAAGTCCAGCTAACTTATTAAATGTCACCTCACAGTCTTACAAATTTACAACATTATCTAACAAATATGATTATTGTAAAAAAAATAATATTCAGTGCACGTTTAACTGCAATTTGTATAAATACTGCATGTTCATTTCTCACAGTTGCGATCTGCATGCGTGCTCTCGACCATAAGTACGAAATTAACAAAGACAAAGGAAAGTGTAGTTAGGTATTCACTGATTTACATCAACATTTACTTCTGTATCATCGTATTGTTTAATAGCCGCAACGATGTCTCTTGACACGTGGGTGTCAGCTGACTGAAGCGTGACATATATTCGCATCGAGAGCTGTTCTCAGTTCAGCCAATGAACGTTCGTCCTAACGTTTGCAAACTATTTGATTGGTGTCCATTGTGTCCATTTGGTTTAACGTGAAGCGCACAAACCAGTCTAGTGAACATTTTGTTTTGATACGCATTGTCGATCTGTTTTTATTACTTTGGTTCAAAAACTTTACAAAGTTAAAATAACAAGTTACAAATCTTCCAGACATTGCTGTCATACATGTTGAATGCATGCCATTAAAATTAATACCGTGATTATTAAAATAAGCAAACATCATTAGGCTTACAACTGTATTCTGGGTGACACCGTTTCTCGTTACCAGTCGCGAGTTCGCCATTACGCTAATTGAATATTTGGAATTATTATTATGTTTGAGGTGTTGATAGATTATGTAACTGTGTGTTCACATGAGAAGATAGAAAATAGCTTAGCCCAAATTTTAGCCACTTGCAAATTTTAGTAGCCATTTTTTGTAAAAATTAGCCAATGGCTAATTTGGCTACCGACAGCGCGAGCCCTGATGCATGGCCAGTGCATGAATACAGTTAAATAGCAAATACCTTTTAGTTTATTAAAATTAGGCCTTGCAGAATTGAAAATTTGCATAAATCATTTAGGTAATCCATTTTTATTATATATTTTTTTGGTAATCTGTTATGGCAGTTTCTTACACACCCATTGGTGAGAACACCCATGCATTATTTTTGATAACACATGGATGTTTACACACATGTGTTAACAATTTCAAGACATACGACTGGCTGCTCCTAGGTCATGACCAGGTCACCACTGCCATACATCCAATAAAAAACTACACGATAGAAATCGATTAGACTGTGATAGAAATCGATTAGACTGTGACGTATAGTTAACCTGACATCCATGTGTCTGTGACGCATAAGTTAGCTACAAGTGCAACAGCTGTAAATAACTTTTAATAAAAAAAGATGTTAAAATTTGCTTAAAACCTGGTTTTTGAGGATATGTAAGAAATAGAATAATACATTTGTGTCCATTAGATACCATTTATCTCACAACTCGTTCAAAAACGCTTTTGCACATTAGATACATTTTAAAACAACTCGTTGTAAGATAAATGATATCTAGTGGACACTCATGTATTATTCTCTAGTTATATGATGTCCAAAATTTAGCTAACGTGTGTACCAAAAACCCAGAAGGTTAGATAAAACTAGCCTAGCGTGAGCAATGCATAAACTCGGCAATCGTTCTCACAATTTTCAGTGACTGCAGAACATTTTATATTTACCCCATAATGTTGTATTATGGAAAGCAAGGTTTTGTATGGGTCATGGAAACATCTGTAGGGTCATGGGATTTACAAATATCATTTTCCAGGCCTCGAAAGTAATGACATTTTTTTGTTTGGTCATGGAAAATCATGTAAAATTAAAATTGATTGCACTTTTTTTCAATTGAATACCTGTAAACACAAAATGAGAAACTTTTCATCAAAATGTTGTAAAATTGTATTGATGAATGCAGGAAAATAATTTTAAAAGTAATAGAAAATGGCTTTAAAATCATGGAAAGTTAGGGGAATTAGTTGACAACAATGAGTAAATCCTGAAAGGGGAGATAATTTCATTAAAAAAAGTAAAGTTTGTTTTATTTAACAACACCACTAGAGCACATTGATTTTTTTATCTTATCATCGGCTATTGGACGTCAAACATATGGTCATTCTGACACTGTTTTTTAGAGGAAACCCGCTGTTGCCACATAGGCTACTCTTTTATGACATGCAGCAAGGGATCTTTTAATTGCGCTTCCCACAGGCAGGATAGCACAAACCATGGCCTTTGTTGAACCAGTTATGGATCACTGGACGGTGCAAGTGGTTTGCACCTACCCATTGAGCCTTGCGGAGCACCCACTCGGGGTTTGGAGTTGGTATCTAGATTAAAAATCCCATGCCTAACCACGACACCACTGAGGCCGGTATAATTTCATTGAAGGGTCAGTCTTAAAGTTGCATGATGTTAAGTCATTGGATTACAGGCTGGTAGGTACAGGGTTCACAGCGAGTTCTTAAAGGCTCAGTGGGTAAGTTTACGGTCATTACACCCTCTTCTCTCTCAGTATTCACTAACAACTAACCCACTCTCCTGGACAGACAGCCCAAATAGCTGAGATGTGTGCCCAGGACAGCGTGCTTGAACCTTAAGGATATCGGCTGTCCTGGGCACATACCTCAGCTATCTGGGCTGTCTGTCCAAGACAGTGAGTTAGTTGTTAGTGGTTAGTGAGAGAGAAGAGGGTGTAGTGGTCTTACACCTACCCATTGAGTTGTTAAAAATCGCTCTGGTTGGGAGCCGGTACCAGGCTGTGAACCCCGTACCTACCAGCCTTATATCTGATGGCTTAACCACAACACCACCGAGGCCAGTGTCATTAACTAGTTATTCTCTGTCAATCTCTCTTCTTTTTTTGTAGGACTTCATGTTGAAGCCCAGCTCATGTTTACACCATCGTCGGAGACACACAGCCACCAGCCGTATATCCTGCTGCACGAAGGCAACGTTGATGATGTAGCCGTGTCCATCCACAAAGACGTGTCGAAGAACGAGTTGTCGCTCATCAGCCCGCTGCTGCCGTATCGTCAGGTGTCCGATATTGATCCCATGGTGCCCGTCACAGAAATCAGCTCTTTGGGGTATTCACCATTCTGTCATTTTCATTTATATTTAGAGTAAAATTATTATTATTATTATTATTATTATTATTATATATATATTTTTTTATCCTTTCCTTTCTCTCCTTCGAATTCCATCTCATTTCTTCCCGATCTGACAACTCCTCCTATCTTTCAACTTCTTTCGCTGTCCACCTCCACATCCCAATCCTTGTCTCTCCAACTGCAACAGGTGCTTGTCTCTTGTGGCTATCCGTGCCACACACCTGTTCCCCATCAGCTTTTAGCTGTGGGCTTAGTCTGACCACTTCGGGGGAGTGTTCAGTAGTTACTTTTGGCATTGTTAAGAGGCACTTGTAACCACCTACTATGCACCCCTACTACCGGCAGTCGTTAGTTAGTGCCGTGGGTCAGACCAGCTTTATTAGCGGCAGAGGACGAGGGTGCCAGGTGGGTGCAGGGAAATACACAGAGACTGCACCCGTGGAGGAAGTTGAGACAGGTAGGCAATGGTGTGGACAGCTCAGAAGACAGAGTCAGAGGAAATTGACAGAAAGGATCGAAACAGATTGAAATCGTGGGAGAAATTGGAAAGTTTTTTATATTAAGATAATGAGAATGATAGGCAGAGGGTGATAGATGAGAAAGATAAATGAATGTGTGAGCCAGCTGTGATGGGATTGAACCACTGTCATCAGCTTGATTGTCCAGCAGCTTATCCACTATACCACGGAGCTCACTTTAGAGTAAAATTATTATATTATAGTGCGGAAGCTATCTTTTTACCGGCTCAGTAAGAATAGCACCCATCTGCGGTACAGGATTCCTCTCCAACCCTGACTAAGAATTATTTTCAATGAACTTGGGGCCGACATAGCTTGCACCACACATGAGTGATAGATATATGTATGGAAATGTATTAAAAAGTTAGGCTTTTTTTGTAAAGAAGGAATAAGCAGCAAAGTTTTTCTCTCTCCGTCTCTCTCTTTGTCTCTGTCTCTATCTCTGATCACTTTATTTTCTCGCTTTCTCTCATCACTATCTCTTCTCTCTCTCCTCTCATCTCCGTCCCTCCCTCCCTCCCCCCCCTCCCTCCCTCCCTCCCTCCCTCCCTCCCTCCCTCCCTCCCTCCCTCATTCCTTCCCTCCCTCTCATCTTTATCTCTCTCCTTCCTCCCTCTCTCTTTCTCTCTCTGTCTCTCTCACTCTGTCTCGCTCTCTCTCTCTCTCTCTCTCTCTCTCTCTCTCTCTCTCTCTCTCTCTCTCTCTCTCTCTCTGTCTCTGTCTCTGTCTCTCTGTGCTGAGGTGTTAAACATTTCGTTCCTTTTCACTCTGTTTATCAATACCACAAATCAGTCCTTTTTTTCCGGTTTCTATTTTTTTTCCAGAGGGATTGACGAAATCTCTCAGCAAGCTCTTCAACATCTTGACACATGTCTCGGGTCGACCCCGCTGTCTAGAGTTATCTTCCCCAGTGACCCCGGACTTCACAATGGAATGTTGCTCATCACAGGACCGAAGGGTTGCGGGAAAACCAGTTTTGGTCGAGCACTGTGCAGACGATTGGCCGAGCTGCCTACAATTGCGCACACAGTCGTTGTGGATTGTAAACCACTGAGAGGTGAACAAGTCATTCAGGGGTGGGATCTAGTTCAGTTGGTAGAGAGGTCACCTGAGGTGCTTGGGTCATAGGGATTTAGTTCAGTTGGTAGAGAGGTCACCTGAGGTGCTTGGGTCATAGGGATTTAGTTCAGTCGGGAGAGAGGTCACCTGAGGTGCTTGGGTCATAGGGATTTAGTTCAGTTGGTAGAGAGGTCACCTGTGGTGCTGGGTCATAGGGATATTGTTCAGTCCATAGAGAAGTCACCTGAGATGCTGTGTCATTGGGATTTAGGTCAGTCGGTAGAGAGGTCACCTGAGGTGCTTGGGTCATAGGGATTTAGTTCAGTTGGTAGAGAGGTCACCTGAGGTGCTTGAGTCATAGGGATTTAGTTCAGTCGGGAGAGAGGTCACCTGAGGTGCTTGGGTCATAGGGATTTAGTTCAGTCGGTAGAGAGGTCACCTGAGATGCTTGGGTCATAGGGATTTAGTTCAGTCGGGAGAGAGGTCACTTGAGGTGCTGGCTCATAGGGATTTTGTTCAGTCGGGAGAGAGGTCACCTGAGGTGCCGGGTCATAGGGATTTAGTTCAGTCGGAAGAGAGGTCACCTGAGGTGCTGGGTCATTGGGATTTAGTTCAGTCGGTAGAGAGGTCACCTGTGGTACTGGGTCATAGGGATTTAGTTCATAGGGATTTAATTCAGTCAGAAGAGAGGTCACCTGAGGTGCTGGGTCATAGGGATTTAGTTCAGTCCGTAGAGAGGTCACCTGAGCTGCTGGGTCATAGGGATTTAGTTCAATCCGTAGAGAGGTCACCTGAGCTGCTGGGTCATAGGGATTTAGTTCAGTCCGTAGAGAGGTCACCTGAGCTGCTGGGTCATAGGGATTTAGTTCAGTCCGTAGAGAGGTCACCTGAGGTGCTGGGTCATAGGGATTTAGTTCAGTCCGTAGAGAGGTCACCTGAGGTGCTGGGTCATAGGGATTTAGTTCAGTCCGTAGAGAGGTCACCTGAGGTGCTGGGTCATAGGGATTTGGTTCAGTCAGTAGAGAGGTCACCTGAGGTGCTGGGTCATAGGGATTTAGTTCAGTCAGTAGAGAGGTCATCTGAGGTGCTGGGTCATAGGGATTTAGTTCAGTCAGTAGAGAGGTCATCTGAGGTGCAGGATTGATTGCCCTCAGTGAACCCCATTTTCAGATTTCAAATTTTAAGTTTTGGGGGCACAGCAAGAAAAAAAATTAAAGTTTGTTTTGTTTAATGACACCACTAGAGCACATTGACTTATTAATCATCGGCCACTGAATGTCAAACGTTTGGTCATTTAGTCTTAGAGAGGAAATCCACTACATTTTTCCATTAGTAGCAAAGGACCTTTTATATTTACCATCCCACAGACAGGATAGCACATACCATGGACTTTGATATAAATAAAACATTCCTTTCTTGTGGGTAGACAACATCGTGAAGACTCTGGAGGCATTGTTTGACGAGGCATCATTAAATAAAACATTCCTTTCTTTTATTTTCTATCTCAGGTAAGCGGGTAGACAACATTGTGAAGAATCTGGAGGCATTGTTTGATGAGGCCGCGTGGAGACAACCGACAGTGATTTTCCTCGATGACCTTGACGTGATCGCTAGCGCTCCGACCGGACCGGAAACAGAGATGTCCGGTGAGGCCCTGTATGCGGCCAAAGTTGCGGAAGGTTCGTTTTTACAATACAAGTACTTTTCTTTGTTATTTATGTAATTGATGTTTTATAGCATACATGTATATAGGTAGTGGAAGGTTTTTTTGTTTTTTTTGTTGTAGGTGCTTAAGTAGGTTTGAGCAGTAAGCAAGGGCTTCAAAATATGTTGGATTATGTTTTATTAAGTTAAACACATGTATAATGTAGTTTTAATAATTAAAAAAATTTATATTGATTTCTTATTTTGTTCATTATAACTAACCTGCATATAAAAAAGGTACATATTTAATCTTAAGTGCTCTTAATAGACAAGTGATTGTTATACAAGATGAAGTATGTTTGATTACTTCAAAGGTTATGGGTTTGACTATATTCATTTCTTAGATTCAGATTAATTTTTGGATTCAAATCTTAAAGCCGCACACCCTAGTTCCATCCAGCGAAAATAAATTATAATTTGGTTAATCTACAAACCTGTAACACACTTAGATCACGTTTTTATCAAATGGAGTGAAAAAGCAGGTTTTATATCGATAAATACCATGGGAATCCCCATGTCCCTATTGCTTGAAATAATTTTGAAAGTTAGTATTCTGATGTCACCGGTAGATGTCGCTCGAAGCACAACAATGCCTACGTCACGACAAATTTCACAGAGTGCGCACAGACTTGGGGTGCGTTCTTTTCACCTCTCCTGGACATGTTCCAACTGTTCTGTCCTGGTTGTATCCCCTCTTCAGATATCGTAAGACTTAGCAAAATTATTGGTTTTAAGGGTTTGTAACGTTTTGTATTGAGACACTTACTTGTCTGAACTTTATTGTTACTGAAAATGTTCACGAACTGTGAAGAAAAATCTCACAAATGAACAACAACAAATCGGATGTTGATTGCGCGAACCGTGCACGAGAAAACAAACCGAACCAAAATGATAACGGTCACGTGGTATACCAACATCTGTGACGTTTATACAGGAAGATTCCCTCTAAAAATAGATTGGACCTCGCTTGCTTACCTTTTTTCTCTCGACAGCACGTCTTGTGAAAAAATGCAAAAAATGCATTTCGTGGTTTTACAAACATCAGGATTACCAAAAAGCACTTCAGGTGAATGGAAATGTGTATTCTAAATAATAAAATGTAAGTAAAGTGCAATTTTATTTGTGAAAAATGGGGTTTAATAGCGAAAAATAACGCCGTAATGGTTAACAAATAGCCGTAAATAGGGTGTGTCCCTTTAACATTAATTAGTAAAGATTTAGTCCATAAAATTTCAATTTGATTATAAAATTACTATTTTAAAATTAATTAATGTTCTTGTTTTGCAGTTATCAAAAATCTAGTGCGGTTTGAAATACACAATGATTCAAGAATTGCTTTGATAGCTTCCAGCCAATCACCAGCCACGTTACATGCCAATCTGATGACATCACGAGGAAGCCATCTCATCCAAGAGATTGTAACAATTACACCTCCAAATAAGGCATGTAGGATTAATACACTGTGCCTTTTATTATATATTTTATTAAAATTTGATTATATAATTCTCCCTGAAAATAAACTAAGTTTCAATTATTTCTTTTTATGTGTAATTTTATAATAAACTGAAGGCAGTTTTAATGTTGAAATAGACTGAGTGGCTTTTAAAAATATATACATTTGTTCAGTATTTGTCAAAAGAAAACTGCATCTTAAACAGAGCAAAATAGTTTTATTGGATATTTCTGGTACTTCAAGCAAATTCCATAATTTGCCAGAATGTGAAATAATATTAGAAATCTTAAACAGTTTTGCTGAAATAAGACCCAGATTTGGAAATAGTTTTAATATTACTCTTTAATTTCATTCTTCTAGTAGTTAACCTGTCATTTTCAATGTTCATGGGTATTAAAAGGACTGACCCTAGTTTTTAAACACTAAGACATATGTTTCACTATTAGAGCCATTTATGATCACTAAAATCAAACATTACTTATATTTTATTGTTTAGATTATCCATTTTACAACCGAAGTGTTTCCGGTCATCCTGGTGTTTCTGATACCACAAAATGTATTTTTCGTATTTTTAAAAACGCATGTGCGTCTGAGAAGTAACGCTGATGAAGTCACGTTTTAGTTATTTTTAAGGGTATTTCAACGTCACAGACTCTTGTTTCACTCTGTTGTATCCAAATGTGTTACAGGTTTGTAAATTTGTACATGTTGAAACTAGGTCTAGGTGAAAAATATGACTTAATATTCAAAAACTAGAGTCTGTCCCTTTAAAATATAGTGTTGAAGTGCCATTTTCAATCTTCGTGGACATTAAAATATAGTGTTGAAGTGCCATTTTCAATCTTCGTGGACATTAAAATATAGTGTTGAAGTGCCATTTTCAATCTTCGTGGACATTAAAATATAGTGTTGAAGTGCCATTTTCATTTTTCATGGACATTAAAATATAGTGTTGAAGTGCCATTTTCAATCTTCTTGGACATTAAAATATAGTGTTGAAGTGCCATTTTCAATCTTCGTGGACATTAAAATATAGTGTTGAAGTGCCATTTTCATTTTTCATGGACATTAAAATATAGTGTTGAAGTGCCATTTTCAATCTTCGTGGACATTAAAATATAGTGTTGAAGTGCCATTTTCAATCTTCGTGGACATTAAAATATAGTGTTGAAGTGCCATTTTCAATCTTCGTGGACATTAAAATATAGTGTTGAAGTGCCATTTTCAATCTTCGTGGACATTAAAATATAGTGTTGAAGTGCCATTTTCATTTTTCATGGACATTAAAATATAGTGTTGAAGTGCCATTTTCAATCTTCGTGGACATTAAAATAGTGTTGAAGTGCCATTTTCAATCTTCGTGGACATTAAAATATAGTGTTGAAGTGCCATTTTCATTTTTCATGGACATTAAAATATAGTGTTGAAGTGCCATTTTCAATCTTCGTGGACATTAAAATATAGTGTTGAAGTGCCATTTTCAATCTTCGTGGACATTAAAATATAGTGTTGAAGTGCCATTTTCAATCTTCATGGACATTAAAATATAGTGTTGAAGTGCCATTTTCAATCTTCGTGGACATTAAAATATAGTGTTGAAGTGCCATTTTCAATCTTCGTGGACATTAAAATATAGTGTTGAAGTGCCATTTTCAATCTTCATGGACATTAAAATATAGTGTTGAAGTGCCATTTTCAATCTTCGTGGACATTAAAATATAGTGTTGAAGTGCCATTTTCATTTTTCATGGACATTAAAATATAGTGTTGAAGTGCCATTTTCAATCTTCGTGGACATTAAAATATAGTGTTGAAGTGCCATTTTCAATCTTCGTGGACATTAAAATATAGTGTTGAAGTGCCATTTTCAATCTTTGTGGACATTAAAATATAGTGTTGAAGTGCCATTTTCAATCTTCGTGGACATTAAAATATAGTGTTGAAGTGCCATTTTCAATCTTCGTGGACATTAAAATATAGTGTTGAAGTGCCATTTTCAATCTTCGTGGACATTAAAATATAGTGTTGAAGTGCCATTTTCAATCTTCGTGGACATTAAAATATAGTGTTGAAGTGCCATTTTCAATCTTCGTGGACATTAAAATATAGTGTTGAAGTGCCATTTTCAATCTTCATGGACATTAAAATATAGTGTTGAAGTGTCATTTTCAATCTTCATGGACATTAAAATTGATCTTTCATTTTTAATCTTCATGGGAATTAAAATATAGTGTTGATCTGCCATTTTTAATTATCATAGGCATTAAAATATAGTATTGACCGACCATTTTCAGTTTTCATGGGCATTAAAATATAGTGTTGACCTGCCATCTTCAATCTTCATGGGCATTAAAATATAAGGTTGACATGCCATTTTTCAGTTTTTATGGGCATTAAAATATAGGGTTGACCTACCATTTTAAGTTTTTATGGGCATTAAAATATAAGGTTGACCTACCATTTTCAGTTTTCATGGGCATTAAAATATACGGTTGACCTACCATTTTCAGTTTTCATGGGCATTAAAATATAAGGTTGACCTACCATTTTAATTTTTTATCGGCACTTAAAGTTGGTGTTGATCTGCCATTTGTAATATTCATGGCCATTCAAATATACTGCTTATATATCATTTTCAATCTAAGAAATCCATCAATTTAATTGTTACACTTTAAAACCATAGAAAACATGCCTAAATTATAATTTTAAAATTTCCACTTCATTCCAGCATTACAGACATTGGATGTAACACTGGTGTTCACAGTGATTATCATACTTTGTTTTTAATGATTAGGATCAGAGGAAATCCATTCTGATGTCAGTAATCAAGAACAAATCTCACATTTCGAATGACTGCCTGAATGACCTTGACCTTGAACTGATTTCACGGGGAACTGAAGGATTTGTGTCCCGTGACATTGAACACCTTGTAAACAAAGCCATCCATGCCAAATTTCTAGGAGCTAGTAAGAACACCTTTGCTTTGTGTGTTGTTATTTACTTGTTTTTGTTTTGTTTTGTTCTTTTGCAGCTACGTAGTTGAAACAAACATTTGTAGTTATAAGTTTAGTGTCATAATGTATCTAATGTTTTCAACAAAGCGTACATCATAGCTGTACAGGCTCCCATTTTTGTAGGCTGATTTTTGCCCAAATTAAATGAAAATGCCTGAACCTGGATAACAACATTTATTCATATTAATTTAGTATTACAGTGAAATCTCTCAAAACCGGACCCTCTATAAACCGGAATTCCCTCAAAACCGGACGTTTTACAGAGTCCCTTTTTAAAAACCAGGACATACTTAACCTCTCTAAACCAGATCCCTCATAAAACCGGACATTTGGTTTGGTCCCAAGATTGTCCGGTTTAAAAGGGTTTCACTGTACTGCCAAACAGCTACATAGAATTGAAAACAAATCTCTACGCATTTGTACATGGATTACAACTAATACTGTTTGTAGAATGATCGAAATATAATGGTGAAAAGGTTTTAAGCCAACTTATAATATATAAGAGAAAAATCAGCATCTACTGAAGGGATTCGAACCACAGACTCTCAGTATGAGAATCCAGCACTCTACCAACTGAGCTAATAGGGAAATTCCCACTAGCTACTGCCAGTAGGAGCACTTTATACCTACACTACTACATACTCCCCACTCAAGTGAAGCTACGTCCCGGAGCTGTGGACCACAGCAAGTTGAACTATTACGGGTAATGACTGGGTTATAATTGTATTCTTGTGTTAAGAACACACCCAGTCCCTACGTCTGCTCCAAATGTAACAGAAAAAATCAACCTCCACTGAAAGGATTTGAACCGTGGACTCTCAGTATGAGAATCCAGCGCTCTACCAACTGAGCTACGAAGGCAAATTCCCACTAGCTACTGCCAGTAGGAGTATTTTATACCAACATTACTACAAATATATCTATCATTTTTTGTGAATTTGAGGATTTGGTCCTATCCCCACTTAGAGGGAGATTTTCCATTGACTCTGATCAAATATACCGTATATATTTGCCTATAAGCCAAATGTTTTCCATCAAAATAGTTTTTCATAACTTGTGATCTAGTGACATAGTTAATCACAAAATAAACTTTTAACTTTCCTAAAAAGCCACTAGTTAAACAATGTTCTGGGGTGTCATCAAACACACATTCCTTTCTTCCATTGCTTCAGGCTCCATGTCGAGTCCCGAGCAGATCCTACTGTCTCAGCGAGACTTTGACGTGGCGCTGGAAGGATTCAAACCAGCGTCCATCAGGAATTTGTCGCTACATCAAGCGGGAGAGCTGACATGGGACGATATCGGTGGGTTGACCAGCGTCAAGAAAACTCTTGTTGAGACCCTGCAGTGGCCCACAAAGGTAAGCTTGCTTGTACAAAGTTTCTCAAGTCACAAGTTGAGAGCTATGTTTACAATGGAGACCATTCAGGACTAATAAAGACCATATATTGGCCATGTAAATTCATTCTTCCAAAAAATATATGGTAGTGTGTTATAACAAAGTCAGTCCTGTACAAAGGTGAATGTAACCGTAATTAAATGTGTTGAGTGCGTCATTAAATAAATCATTTCCTTCCTTTCCCATTCCTTCCCAGTACCCCCTTTCCTTCCTTCCCTTCTCTTCCCTTCCCGTCTGTTCTGTTCTGTTCTGTTATCTTCTTTCCCTTCCCTTCCCAGTACCCCCTTTCCTTTCTTCCTTGTCTTCCCTTCCTGTCTGTTCTGTTCTGTTCTGTTCTGTTATCTTCCCTTCCCTTCCCTTCCCTTCCCAGTCACCCCTTTCCTTCCTTACCTTTTTTCCCTTTCCCTTCCCTTCCCTTCTCTTCTTTTCTCTTCTATTCCCATTCCCATTCCCTTCCCCAACTCCATTTCTTCTCTTCCATTCCCATCCCATCCCATCCCATACCTCCCATTCGTCTTCCCTTCTCTTCAAATTCCCTTCCACTTCCCAAACTCCATCCCATCCCATCCCATCTCTACCCCATCCTATCCCATCTCTACCCCATCTCATCCCATCCCATCCCATCCCATCCCATCTCTACCCCATCCCACCCCATCCCATCCCATCCCATCCCATCCCATCCCATCCCATCATGGCCATCCCCATCCCCATCCCCATCCCCATCCCCATCCCCATCCCCATACCAAACCCCATCCCTTTCATTCCCTTCCTCAACAGCAAATAGCTGAATGTTATGCTTGTGTGCCATCAATTTTTTTTTTAAAACCTCTTCCCTTTGTTTTTTCTGTTCTATTTTCAGTATCCCCAGTTGTTCGCAGCATGTCCCATACGGACCCAGTCTGGGATTCTGCTGTATGGGGCTCCAGGCACCGGGAAGACACTGCTGGCAGGTGTAGTGGCTAAAGAGTGCGGACTCAACTTCATCAGTATCAAGGTGGGTAAACTGATTTCGTTTCATACGTTGAGGCCAGTGATAAGACAAGAAGGTGGTTAAACTTAAAAATAAAGTTTGGTTTGTTTAACAACACTACCAGAGCACATTGATTTTTTTATTGGATGTCAAACATTTGGTAATTTTGACATATAGTCTTGTGAGAGGAAAGCTGCTACATTTTTCTGTTAGTAGCATGGGATCTTTTATATACACCATCTCATATACAGGATAGCACATACCACAGCCTTTGATATACCATTTGTGGTGCACTGGCTGGAATGAGAAATATGCCATTGGACCCACCGAGGGGGATCGATCCTAGACTGACCATGCATCAGGCAAGCATTTTGCCACTGGGCTACGTCCTGCCTAGGAACAAGAAATGCCCCATTGGTCCCACTGACAGGGATCGATCCTAGACTGACTGTGCATCAGGCAAGTGCTTTACCAGTGGACTACACCCCACCAGTCAACAAGAAATAGCCCAATCGACAGGGATCGATCCTAGACTGACTATGCATCAGGCAAGCGCTTTACCACTGGACTACGCCCCACCAGTCAACAAGAAATAGCTCAATCGACAGGGATCGATCCTAGACTGACTGTGCATCAGGCAAGCACTTTACCAGTGGACTACGCCCCACCAGTCAACAAGAAATAGCCCAATCGACAGGGATCGATCCTAGACTGACTGTGCATCAGGCAAGCGCTTTACCAGTGGACTACGCCCCACCAGTCAACAAGAAATAGCCCAATCGACAGGGATCGATCCTAGACTGACTGTGCATCAGGCAAGCACTTTACCAGTGGACTACGCCCCACCAGTCAACAAGAAATAGCCCAATCGACAGGGATCGATCCTAGACTGACTATGCATCAGGCAAGCACTTTACCAGTGGACTACGCCCCACCAGTCAACAAGAAATAGCCCAATCGACAGGGATCGATCCTAGACTGACTATGCATCAGGCAAGCACTTTACCAGTGGACTATGCCCCACCAGTCAACAAGAAATAGCCCAATCGACAGGGATCGATCCTAGACTGACTATGCATCAGGCAAGCACTTTACCAGTGGACTACGCCCCACCAGTCAACGTCAACAAGAAATAGCCCAATCGACAGGGATCGATCCTAGACTGACTATGCATCAGGCAAGCACTTTACCAGTGGACTACGCCCCACCAGTCAACAAGAAATAGCCCAATCGACAGGGATCGATCCTAGACTGACTATGCATCAGGCAAGCACTTTACCAGTGGACTACGCCCCACCAGTCAACAAGAAATAGCCCAACCGACAGGGATCGATCCTAGACTGACTATGCATCAGGCAAGCACTTTACCAGTGGACTACGCCCCACCAGTCAACAAGAAATAGCCCAACCGACAGGGATCGATCCTAGACTGACTATGCATCAGGCAAGCACTTTACCAGTGGACTACGCCGCACCAGTCAACAAGAAATAGCCCAACCGACAGGGATCGATCCTAGACTGACCGCACATCAAACAAGCACTTTACCACTGAGCTATACACCCCGTCCCAGAAGGTTGTAGATGTCGGAGATGAGTAAAGGTTTGAGTCTAGATAATAATAAAAATGCTTTGAACATTATCTTTAGTTTCAGAATCTAGTGTTCTACTATTAATTAGTAGGAGCTCACTTGTTATTTTGTTTTAGTTTTTAATTGTAATTAATTAATTACGTATTTTAAAATTATTAATTATGTATTTTTAATTGAATAATTAAGTGAAGAGTTCATTCCCAAAATGCAGTATGTGCTAACTTACAAATTTAGAGTAGCAGCGATGGAATACTGATAGAGTTTCTGTCAAAATACGAACTGAGATCTTAAAACTGTGCTTGGTGTGATATATTGTACATCATGGTGCAGCAAAATCGTGTGTGTGTGTGTGTGTCTGTGTGTGTGTCTGTGTGTGTGTGTCTGTGTGTGTGTGTGTGTGTGTGTGTGTGTGTGTCTGTGTGTGTGTCTGTGTGTGTGTGTGTGTGTGTCTGTGTCTGTGTGTGTGTGTATGTGTGTGTGTGTGTGTGTGTGTGTGTCTGTGTGTGTGTCTGTGTGTGTGTCTCTGTGTGTGTGGTGTGTGTGTGTCTGTGTCTCTGTGTGTGTGTGTCTGTGTGTGTGTGTGTGTGTGTGTGTGTGTGTGTGTCTGTGTGTGTGTCTGTGTGTGTGTGTGTGTGTGTCTGTGTGTGTGTGTGTGTGTGTGTGTGTGTGTGTGTATGTATGTGTGTGTGTGTGTGTGTGTGTGTGTGTGTGTGTGTGTGTGTGTGTGTGTGTGTGTGTGTGTGTGTGTGTGTGTGTGTGTCTCTGTGTGTGTGTGTCTCTGTGTGTGTGTGTGTGTGTGTGTGTGTGTGTGTGTGTGTGTGTGTGTGTGTGTGTGTGTGTGTGTGTGTGTGTGTGTGTGTGTGTGTCTGTGTGTGTGGTGTGATGTGTTTGTGTGTGTGTGATGTGTGTGTGTGGTGTGATGTGTGTGTGGTGTGATGTGTGTGTGTGCGTGCATTCGTACGTGTGTCTGTGTGTGTCTGTGTGTGTGTATGTGCGTGTGTGTGTGTGTGTGTGCGTGCGTGCATGTATGTGCGTGCGTGCATGTATGTGCGTGCGCGTGTATGTGTGTGTGCGTGTGTGTGTGCGTGCGTGTGTGTGTGTGTATGTGTGTGTGTCTCTGTGTGTGTGTGTGTGTGTGTGTGTTCAAAATGAAGTAAATAGAGGATATTTAAAAAAAAAAATCAAATATGATTTATCTCATCTCGTGAAGTTTGCAATCATATCTCACGCAAGCGCGACGAGTGTGATATGATTCCAAACTTCACGAGATGAGATATAAATCATATTTGACAAAAAACATGAAATTTTCTATTTATTATATAACTTTTGGCAATTTACCTTTATTTTTAAAATGCCAGAAGCAAAATAGTTCCGGCTTTCTTACAGTGAAGATAACACTTTCTACAGTGACGATAACACATTTTACAGTGAAATAGTGGAATTTTCACTCTGAAATGTGTTATCATCACTAAGTCACTTTTATTTCACTGATATGGCTATCCAGAGACTGGGCCCGGGACAGACATGCTTGAAACCCTAGTGGTATATAAGCATGTGAATAAATATTGGAATGGAATGATATTTTAAGATATTTCACTGAATGTTATATAATAAATGGATATATCACATTTTATAAATGAACTCTTCAGTGTTTTTACATTTATTTATTTCTTCTTCATTCATTCATTCATTCATTCATTCATTTATTTATTTCAGGGTCCAGAGCTTCTAAGCAAATATATTGGAGCTAGTGAGCAGGCTGTAAGAGATTTGTTCTTCAGGTAACTAAAACTAATAATACATTGTCAAGTTACGGTCGTTCTCAAATTATTGTAGGGATGGTAGAATGGTTGTGTAAGTTGTGAGAACAATCAGAGTTTAAAAAGTGTTTTATATAATTATATATATTTGATGGAGCTGAATGTGTTTTCTAAATTGACAAATGTTACAGTATTGAAAAACGATCATAGATTTCAACTTGTGTTGTAACCTTTAAAAACAGTGGACTAGCTCAGTTCAGATATAAATGCAATACCTTTCAAAGCATTGTTGACTTCTCGAGACTCTTGTTACTTGCTATATACAGTGAAACCTCTCAAAAACAGACCCTTTGTAAACTGGAATTCCCTAAAAGCCAGACGTTTTTCATGGTCCCATTTTAAATATCTGTACAGAAGAGAACCTCTGTAAATCAGATACCTCTTAAAACCGGACATTTTACTTGGTCCTGAGGGTGTCTGATTTAGAGGAGTTTCACTGTATTATTAATAATGTACATGTATATATATTTTCAGATATTTTACAAAAGAAATTGGGTCACCTTTTATCAAAATATCCATGTTTGCGTCAATTAATATAATCCTAAATAAGAAATGAGTTACACAACAAGAAAACATCTTCTTTTTTGTAAACAAAATTTTAATGTTTATTTTTAAAACATTTTTTTTGAGATGTTTAATGAAAATAAAACTCTCTTGTTTTCATAGAGCCCAAAGTGCAAAGCCGTGTATTCTGTTCTTTGACGAGTTCGACTCACTGGCCCCGAGGTAAGGAGAATGGGTCTATCTTGGTCCAGCTAGAGGGGCTAATAGGCTTTGTCTTCATCTGTTTGCCATTTTGTTTTCTCCTAATGATGCCTCAAAATATTGAGCTAAAAATTTTTATTACCCACATAGTTCAAGATATTCCGGGAAATATAACCAGTATGACCCACGTGTGTCATAATGATTTTACATGCACAACAAATGACGTAATTTTGTGAAGCGATGTCATAACTTAATGTGACTTCCCCATCGTAAATGCTTATCAAAATGACGTGGTTTCGTCATTTCATTTCAGTTATGTTTGAAACGTTTTGACATGGTCCTAATAGCCTGTTATTCATGAAAATAATATTTTGGATATTGTGGATAATAAAAAAAGAGAGTAAAGTTTGTTTTATTTAACGACGCCTCTAGAGCACATTGATTTTTTTGTGGATAATAAAGAAATTAATACCCTCGCGTGTGAATCGTACTGATTTTACGAAACTCGTGTCAGGATTCATGTATTACCCTCGCTCAGGTAATATTATAATCCTAACACTCGTTTCATAAAATCAGTATGACACACGAACTCGTATAATAATCTCTCTTTATTACCCGTATGGGTTCAAATATATGGGTATATGTTTTCGATCTCTGCGCAGTGTGCACATTGTTTCTACAGCCACTGATTGGCTGGCTTAAAAATCACGTTTGGTTGGCTGCTTGCCATGGCCAGAACTTCACTTTCATTCATATAATGTTTCCATTCATGAGTCAGATTACACATACGTTATACAATCTACAAAGATTCACAGAAAACAATTGATTCATTTGTTTCGTAAACATGAAATGGTATATTTTCATAAGCAGCGGCTTCAGTAGTATATAAAAATTATTATTTTATAATGCAACTACAGTTGTATTATTTTGTACTGTAAACATATAAAAAGAACGCTGGTGTGCTATGACGTCACTTACATTACGTCGGGTAATGCGCGTAAGATTATATGACGTAATGGCTGATGGCTTTGTTGCGGACTGCAGAAGAATTTTTACATTAAAAATCAGTTAAAATTGCCAAAGGCTCGGGTTTACAACATTCATTCACTCGGGACAGATAATTCATAATTCCTTGTAGCTCATTAGTTATTCTCTAAGTATGTAGCCTTATGTAGAGTTACAGTTCAAGTTTGACTTTCATCCATGGTAGCCCAGTGGTAAAGCACTCGCTCGATGCGCAGTCAGTCTGGGATCGATCCCTGCCAGTGGACCCATTGGGCTATTTTTCGTTCCAGCCAGTGTACCACAACTGGTATATCAAATGCCGTGGTATGTACTACCCTGTCTGTGGTATGGTGCATATAAAAGATCCCTTGCTGCAAATCGAAAAGAGTTGTCCATGAAGTGGCGACAGCAGGTTTCCTCTCTCAATAGCTGTGTGGTCCTTAACCATATGTCTGACGCCATATAACCATAAGGCTGGTAGGTACAGTGTTCGCAACCCGGTACCGGCTCCCACCCAGAGCGAGTTTTAATGACTCAATGGGTAGGTGTAAAACCACTACACCCTCTTCTCTCTCACTAATCACTAACCACTAACAACTAACCCTTTGTCCTGGACAGACAGTCCAGATAGCTGACGTGTGTGTGTGCCCAGGACAGTGTGCTTGAACCTTAATTGGATATAAGCACGAAAATAAGTTAAAATGACATGAAATATAGATGATAATATTAGCACAGAATGAGAAAAAACATATAGTTGAGACAACCTGGCTTATATCTGTCAGTAGTTACAGTCTGGTTTGTTTAACGGCACCACTGGAGCGCATTGATTTATTAATCATTGACTATTGGATGTCAGACATTACATTTTGTATTTCTGACATTTTTAGCAAGGGATATTTTTTAATGCTCTTCCCATAGGCAGGACAGCACATACCATGGCCTTTAATATACTAGTCAAAGGCTGTGGTACATTATGTGCTTTTCTGTCTGTGGGAAAGTACATATAAAAGACCACTTGCTACTAATGTAAAATGTAACGGGTTTCCTCTTATGACTACGTGTCAGAATTACCAAATGTTTGACATCCAAGAGCAGATGATTAATTATCAAAGTGCTCTAGTGGTGTTGTTAAAACAAAACAAACTTTAACTTTAATTTAACATAACTTATCTTAGAGAATAATACAGATTTAGTCAGGACATGACTTAATTTTTGCATTTACCATAGTTTGACTCCCTATAGCCGATGTATTCTTTTGTGCTGGGGTGTCATTAAACATTCATTCATTCATTTTTCCATTCATTCATCCATCCATCCATTCATTCATTCATTTTTTCATTCATTAAATTTTGTCATCATTCATTCATTCATTCCATCCATCCATCCATCCATTCATTCATCATTCATTCATTCATTCATTCATTCATTCATTTTTTCATTCATTCATCCATCCATTCATTCATTCATTCATTAATTTTTTCATTCATTCATCCATCCATCCATTCATTCATTTTTTCATTCATCCATCCATTCATTCATTCATTTTTTCATTCATTCATCCATTCATTCATTCATTCATTCATTCATTTTTTCATTTATTCATTAATTTTTTCATTCATTCCATTCATTCATCCATCCATCCATCCATCCATCCATCCATCCATCCATCCATCCATCCATCCATCCATCCATCCATCCATACATCCATCCATACATTCATTCATTCATTCATAACTACAGGAATACTGTAAGTCGATATTTTGTCCATTAATACTGCTTTATTTTGTGTTCCCCAGGCGAGGACACGACAGCACCGGGGTGACGGACCGGGTGGTGAACCAGTTGTTGACACAGCTGGACGGCATCGAGAGTCTTACTGGTAAGAATTCTTTTCAGTTTTATTATACAGTGTATATCCAATTAAGCCACAGACCTACAGCAATTCAAATTGCAGCTACTGCATACGTAGAGTCATACATTGTGCACATAATTTTTTCGGTTCATTCTTGCACGAACCAGATAATAAATTGAGGTCACTTCTTAAATACTATCAGCCACAAAGCTACAATCCTGGCATCTGAATCTCATCAAAGTGAAAAAAGAAAGAAATGTTTTATTTAACAACACACTCAACACATTTTATTTATGGTTATATGGCGTCGGACATGTGGTTAAGGACCACACAGATAGAGAGAGGAAACCCGCTGTCGCCACTTCATGGGCTACTCTTTTCGATTAGCAGCAAGGGTTCTTTTATATGCACCATCCCACAGACGGTAGTACATACCACGGCCTTTGATGTACCAGTCATGGCGCACTGGCTGGAACGAGAAATAGCCCAATGGGCTCATCAAAGTCAGTAATTTTTAAAGACGATTACAATTCAGCGGTTAAGTTGCCCATCTCCATTATGACAATTGATAGTTTTAGACTAGCATAAACTATGGGGTGTGCAATGTTGTATTTTACCTTCACTCCTATCTTAATCAAGGGGGCGAGGCATAGCCCAGTGGTAAAGCACTCGCTTGATGCGCGGTTGGTTTGGGATTGATCCCCATCAGTGGGCCCATTGGGCTATTTCTCGCTCCAGCCAGTGCACCACTACTGGTACATCAAAGGCAGTGGTACCCTGTCTATGGGATGGTGCATATAAAAGATCCCTTGCTGCTAATCAAAAAGAGTAGTCCATGAAGTGGCGACAGCGGGTTTCCTCCCTCAATATCTGTGTGATCCTTTACTATGTGTCCAATGCCATATAACCGTAAATAAAATGTCTTGAGTGCGTCGTTAAATAAAACATTTCCATTCCTATCATAATCTCTGGCATTTCCCATATGGTGATGGGTTTATTTTATTTTGTCTGGGGTGGGCGGATACATTTATATGTCAAATTATTTTAATGTAAATCTTTTTTAAATTTTATAATTGGTCGGCAGACAGTAGGGGAGAGGTGCACACCCCTGGTTTAGTAAATGAATGTGTAAAAGTATCATTAAACAAACATTCCTTTCCTTTTATATCCAGGTGTGTACATTTTGGCTGCGACGAGTCGTCCGGACCTCATTGACCCAGCCTTGTTGAGACCGGGTCGCCTCGACAAGAGTCTGCACTGTGGTCTCCCTACCAAGGTGAGCCATACAGACCAGTCAAATACACAAGTACAGACTAGTCAAATACACTAGTATAGACCAGTTAAATACACAATTACAGACCAGTCAAATACACAATTACAGACCAGTCAAATACACAATTACAGACCAGTCAAATACACCGTTACAGACAGTCAAATACGCCGTTACAGACTAGTCAAATATACTGTCAGATACTAGTCAAATACACTAGTATAGACCAGTTAAATACACAATTACAGACCAGTCAAATACACAATTACAGACCAGTCAAATACATCGTCACAGACTAGTCAAATACACCGTCACAGACAGTCAAATACACCGTTACAGACTAGTCAAATATACTGTCAGATACTAGTCAAATACACCATCACAGACTAGTCAAATATACTGTCAGATACTAGTCAATTACACCATCACAGACTAGTCAAATATACTGTCAGATACTAGTCAAATACACAATCACAGACTAGTCAAATATACTGTCAGATACTAGTCAAATACACAATCACAGACTTGTAAAAACTCCAGTACACAAACTAATAAAATACGCTAGTTAAATAGATAGATAAGATGTTACAGTGTATAGAGTTGTTTTGTGGTTTTCAGAAATATATATATATTCAGGTGTGTCCGAGTTTGAAGTTTAATGCTTATATATTACACTTGTTTTCTATTTGTGTCTTTCAATTTTTTGTCTTTTTATGCATGTGCAAACTACGAAATGTGTTTCAGTGTGTTGATAAAAAGACCTGAAAGTTCTTTACTAGGATGTCTGTGGTCTAATAGTTGATATTAATATTTCAGGTTCCCCTACTTTTTTAAAGAGTATATATATATAATCAAGAGTGTCCAAGTTTAATGTTTCATACTTAAATATTACACTTGATTTTCTATATGTGTCTTTCAATTTTTTGTCTTGTTATGGTGTTTTTTTTATCTTGCAGAGCGAGAGACTGTCCATCCTTAAATCTCTGACTAGGAAAATGTATTTATGTGACGACGTCAACCTACAGAAACTAGCCGACGAATGTGAAAACTTCACGGGAGCCGACTTTAAAGCTCTGCTTTACAACGCTCAACTCAAAGCAATCCACGAACATACCGACATCAATTACTTCGAGAAACGAGCCACGTTAACCAGGGGAGACAACTCTTCCAACACTACAGAAGAACCAACAGAGAAGGGGCATACAACTGATGTGTCTACTGTAGAGGGAGACAACCACGTGAAGCTTGTCACCAAACCTAGTTTTAAAGATACTGTAGTGTTTGAATTTCCACCACAAAAAGTGAAAGTTCTGAGTCCCATAGAGGAAAAGGATTCAATAGAGAAATCTGTGGTCAAGGCAGTTGGTAAAGTGCCGGGGAAGATGAAAAACCATTTAGATTCCAAGTTATCGATGGGTGTTAGAAAGCAGACTGTGGTTCAGCGCGTTACGATTATTCCTAACCTGGAGACTGGCCCCATGTGTCTGACACAGGATCAAGAAGAG
This sequence comes from Gigantopelta aegis, assembly GCF_016097555.1. Lineage (NCBI taxonomy): Eukaryota > Metazoa > Mollusca > Gastropoda > Neomphalida > Peltospiridae > Gigantopelta > Gigantopelta aegis. The sequence goes on along the minus strand of NC_054699.1, from coordinate 16,953,190 downwards.
AAGGTTATTACCATGGTGAGTTTTGGCTGTAGTGTCAGTAAAAATTTTTTATTTTGTTTAATGCCAATGGTGTCGTTATATGGCATCGGACATATGATTAAAGACCACATAGATAATGAGAGAGGAAACCCACTGCCACCACACAATGGGTTTCTCTCTCTGATTAGAGGATCTTTTATATGCAGCATCCCACAAACAGGATAGTACATACCACGGCCTTTGTCACACCAGAGGGGTGGGACGTAGCCCAGTGGTAAAGCGTTTGCTTGATGCACGGTTGGTGTGGGATCGATCCCCGTCGGTGGGCCCATTGGGCTGTTTCTCGTTCCAGCCAGTGCACCATGACTGGTATATCAAAGGCTGTGGTATGTACTCTCCTGTCTGTGGGATGGTGCATATAAAAGATCCCTTGCTGTTAATTGGAAAGAGTAGCCCATGAAGTGGCAACAGCGGGTTTCCTCTCTCAATATCTGTGTGGTCCTTAACCATATGTCTGATGCCATATAACCGTAAATAAAATGTGTTGAATGTGTCGTCACACCACTTGTAGAATACTGGCTCAAAACATATTACATTTTTAACCCAAACCAACTAGCCAAACATTTTGAAAAAAACAAATCTGTGTAAAAAAAAAAAAAAATCTTTACAAATTACCATTCAATTGCATAGGTTAGATCTCCTTTTTTGATGTAGGGATGAAGACAATTGATGGAACAGCCAAGTTGAAGCTCCCACAATTCTGCCTTTAGTCTTTTATGTACTGCATTATTGATTACTAAAGGTGAAACTGCATACCGTGGCTGTCCCAGTATTTTGCTTTCACCCTAGTATTAGAAATGAGCTTGGTAAAGTGCTCGTCTGATGTGCAGTTGATCTAGGATCGATTCCCATCAGTGGACCCATTGGGCTATTTCTCGTTATAGCCAGTGCACCACGAATGGTATATCAGAAGCCGTGGTATGTGCTATTCTGTCTGGGATATATGAAATTTTTTTGTTTTGAAAGCATTAAGATAAATCTTGACAAATGCCCCTCCCTCCACTTCAATGTTGCATAATTCAACTGATAATCCCCGAACACCCCGAGCATAATAATATTGTTGAATGGTCCCTTTCTGTAAAAAACACCTTTTCTTACACACCTATTGGTGAGAACATCATGCATTATTTTTGATAACACATGGTTGTTTACACACATACAATTTCAAGACATACGACTGGCTACTCCCAGGTCACCAGTGCCAGGCATCAGTGAAACACAACACAGTGGAAATAGATTAGACTGTGACGTATAGTTAACCTGACAATCATGTGTCTGTGACGCGCAAGTCAGCTACAAGTGCAATGGCTGTAAATAACTTTTAGTCAAAAAAGATGTTAAAATTTGCTTAAAATCTGGTTTTTGAGGATATGTAAGAAATAGATTAATACATTTGTGTCCGTTAGATACCATTTATCTGACAATTCATTGTTTAAAAATGTATCAAACTCACTTTCGCTTGTTAGATACATTTTAAAACAACTCATTGTGAGATAAATGGTATCTAATGGCCACTCATGTAAAACAACCATCTGTCTATAAAGAACATCTTATATTACAACCACCTGTCTTAAAGAACACTTTGTATAACAGTCACCTGACTATAAAGAACATCTTGTATAACAACCACCTGGTTATAAAGAATACCTTGTTTAACCACCACCTGAACATATAGAACATCTTGTATAACAACCACCTGGTTATAAAGAATACCTTGTTTAACCACCACCTGAACATATAGAACACCTTGTATAACAACCACTTGTTGATTCAGAGGTCATGTTTTAGAATTTAGAAACATTCAGGATCATGAAACTTGGCCGGTTTTGACAGGATTCCAGTTTGTTCATGGTCCGATATAGACAGGTTTCACTAAATATGTATATGTGTGTGTACAGTGTATATATAAAAAATGCAGACCTCGAACATAAGAATTTGTTTCCCACGCAATTTTAAAAGAATTGCTGTGGATGAAACGGGCCACTGACTACATTTATAAGCCTGCCTAAAAAAAAAAAAAAAAAAAATCAATTTTGCAAAAAATAAACATGACTAAAAGGTTATTTTGTTGCATGTAGATATATTTGAAATGTTAAATAATGAGAGATAATGTACACCAGGTGTATACATTTTACTAAGGTTGAACGTAAGAATTTGTCTCCCACACCAATTTGTAAAAGAATTGCCATGGGTGAAACAGCCCACTGACGACAAATTTGAGTCTGCGTATGGCTTTTTTCCTTTTTTTTAAAGTTACATTTGCAGAAGATAAATATTACTAAAAGATTATTTTACTGTATGTAGACATATTTCAAATGTGAAAATGTTAAATATTGGCAAATTATGTACACCAGGTGTATATGTTTTGCCATTGTTGCGGAGTTTTACCAACGGCACAAAAGTGCAATCGTTAATGCTATCTACCTATGGCAATTTATATCTCAACGACAGCAATTGCTGTCAGTGCTATGGTTAAGTTCAAGCCCTGGTTGAGGTGATTCTCTCTACCTATAGCAATTTATATCTCAACGACAGCAATTGCTGTCAGTGCTATGGTTCAGTTCAAGCCCTGGTTGAGGTGATTCTCCCTACCTATGGCAATTTATATCTCACCGACAGCGATTGCTGTCAGTGCTATGGATAAGTTCAAGCCCTGGTTGAGGTGATTCTCTCTACCTATAGCAATTTATATCTCAACGACAGCAATTGCTGTCAGTGCTATGGTTAAGTTCGAGCCCTGGTTGAGGTGATTCTCTCTACCTATAGCAATTTATATCTCAACGACAGCAATTGCTGTCAGTGCTATGGTTAAGTTCGAGCCCTGGTTGAGGTGATTCTCCCTACCTATAGCAATTTATATCTCAACGACAGCAATTGCTGTCAGTGCTATGGTTAAGTTCGAGCCCTGGTTGAGGTGATTCTCCCTACCTATAGCAATTTATATCTCAACTACAGCAATTGCTGTCAGTTCTATGGTTAAGTTCGAGCCCTGGTTGAGGTGATTCTCTCTACCTATAGCAATTTATATCTCAACGACAGCAATTGCTGTCAGTGCTATGGTTAAGTTCGAGCCCTGGTTGAGGTGATTCTCCCTACCTATAGCAATTTATATCTCAACGACAGCAATTGCTGTCAGTTCTATGGTTAAGTTCGAGCCCTGGTTGAGGTGATTCTCTCTACCTATAGCAATTTATATCTCAACGACAGCAATTGCTGTCAGTGCTATGGTTAAGTTCAAGCCCTGGTTGAGGTGATTCTCCCTACCTATAGCAATTTATATCTCAACGACAGCAATTGCTGTCAGTGCTATGGTTAAGTTCGAGCCCTGGTTGAGGTGATTCTCCCTACCTATAGCAATTTATATCTCAACGACAGCAATTGCTGGCAGTGCTATGGTTAAGTTCAAGCCCTGGTTGAGGTGATTCTCCCTACCTATAGCAATTTATATCTCAATGACAGCAATTGCTGTCAGTGCTATGGTTAAGTTCGAGCCCTGGTTGAGGTGATTCTCCCTACCTATAGCAATTTATATCTCAACGACAGCAATTGCTGTCAGTGCTATGGTTAAGTTCGAGCCCTGTAATGTGCATATTTTACCTCTGTATATAGACCATCTGATCACTAAAGCCACATTTTGTGCATCCATTGGGTGGTCTTTATATCAATTATCTTCGTCATCATGTTAGGTACAGCTGTTGACAGCCCTCGACATTTACAAATCTTTGTGTACGAAATTGACGGGTTTTCTCTTCAAACACATTTCATCTTGTAGGAGAATCAATGTCCTAATTCCTCTGCAGTGTTTGCTTCAAAAGAAGCAAGTAGCGACGGACTGAAACCTTATTATATCTGTCACTAAACTGAATTAATTCCGGCCGTGCGTTACGGCAAGTATTACACCGGGTGTGATATCTAGATGTAGATTTCGACAAAAACGCTGCCCCAGGCATCCTTCAGTAAAAGTCTGTAATGACCCTACACAACAGATCTTTTGAGCTCCATAGAGCTGGCAAATTAAGCTTTGAGTGCTCCTTACAATAAGAACTCGAACCCGTTTCACACCTGCTATAAGATGGGTTAGAAAGAGACATCCTTTTTTTCTTCTTCAATATACAGCAATTCTTTATGAAAAAGAAACTATTAAGGAAAGATTTGCTGTACAGTGCATCTTCTCTTCATCTTTTTTCAAGCTTGATAAGAGGTTTTTTTTTGTGTATCGGAAATTAATTTAGATTTCGTTTTCAAGAGTGGTGTTCCAGTATTAAGTGGGTTCTTGAATTGCTTACTGAATAATAATGATAACTGTATAGCTAAAGATAGAAACACTTGTTGCTAAGAGGTAACCAGAAAAACATCTAACGTGACATCATTCTATTGTTCTCGGAATTTATTATATAGAAATTATTATCCGAGCTTGTGTGTCGTACTGATTTAAAAAACGAGTGTCAGGATTTTTGTATTGCCCGAGCGAGAGTGAGGGTAATACATAAATCCTGACACGTGTTTCATAAAATCAGTATGGCACACATATACGGGTGTAACAATTTCTTTATTATAATTATCCATATTATTAATATTGTAATTTTTTCATGAATAACAAGGCCCAAGGGCCGTCTCAAAATGTTTTAGCCACAACTAGAAGGAGACGATGAAATGACGTCATATTTCACATGCTTAGTCTGGGCTAGGACTGGGGAAGCAACGTATGTTATGACGTGGCTTCTCAAAATTACATCATTACACTTGTTATCACACATGTGCTTCATATGATTACTATTAACCCGGTTATGTTGAACCATGTGGATAATAATATATCTTCTTTACAGACTACTCTGTTGTATCACATGATAATATTCCACATGTGGTGTTAACATGGAAAATTTGTTTTGTATAATGGTACCACTAGAGCACAGTGATTAATTAATCACTGCTATTGGATGTTAAACATTTGGAAATTCTGGCATGGTGTCTTCAGGTATTCAGATGAAACCCGTTACATTTTTCAATTAGTAGCTAAGGGTCTTTTATATACACTTTTCCACAGACAGCACATACCATGGCCTTTAATACACCAGTTGTGGTTAGCTGCTTGGGATGGGGGAAAAAAACAATTGGAGAATGGGTCCACTGAGGTTATTAATTCCTAGAAACTAACACAGTAGAGAACTTTTCAATGGAAAAGACCTTTAAATCGTTTTGAACCTGGTTTTTGAGAATACGTTTGTTATATTTGTGTACTATTTATTTTACAACTTATTCATTAAACAATGTGCTGAGGTGGTGTTAATTCATAGTTTAATTTCTAATAGGCAACAATAAAATAAATGCTACATTTTCATTCAAATTATTTTGGAAAAATTGAAAACATTTTATTTTATATTTTGAGGACATTGGAAATACCACTCATTAAGCATTATATGTACATGTATATTTAAAGTAAGAAAATTTGTTTTCTTTAATGACACAACTAGAGCACATTGATTTATTAATCATCGGATTATTGATGTCAAACATTTGGTAATTTCGACATATAGTCTACATTTTTCCATTAGTAGCAAGGGATCTTTTATATGCACCATCCCACAGACAGGATAGCACATACTTGATATGGCCTTGGCCCTTTGATATACCAGTCGTGGTGCACTGGCTGGAACGAGAATATTTGTTTAAGGACAAAAATATATACATGTATACTGTGAAAACCGGACCTTCTGTAAACCAAACTTCCCTCAAACCGGACATTTTTCATGGTTCTTTTTTAAATATCAGTACAGAACAGGACCTTTCTAAATGAGGTACCTCTTAAAATGAGACTTTTTACTTGGATTGTACTCTTTTCTAATTTAGAGGTGTTTCACTGTATATATTTTGGTCAATAAAAAATGGGAGCAGGCTGTTATGCTCTTAAAGAGACATACCCTAGTTTGAACCAGTGAAAATTAACACTAAGTTCAGTTAATCTACAAACCTGTAACACATTTGGATAAAGTTACAATTCAGTGAAACTTGAGTCTGTGACTTTGAAATGGTGAAATACGCTCTAAAAATAGACTAAAACTCGACTCCATAACTGTTACTTCTCAGACACACGTGCGTTTTTTTTAAATGTGAGAAATGCATTTTGTGATATTAAAAACACCAGGATGACCAAAAACACTTCGAAATGTATGGAAATTGATAATCTAAACCATAAAATCTAAGTAAAGTATGATTTCAGTTATCAAAATCAGCTATAATAGTCAAAAATATGTCTCGGTGTTAATGGTATGTCCCTTTAAGTGGATGGGCTGAAAATCTCAAAATCTCAAATTTATCACATTATGGCCATAACCACTAATTAAACAAAGTTTGTTGGGTTTAATGACAGTTTGATTTATTAATCATCGGCTATTGGCTGTCAGACATTTGGTAATTTTCATTTGTAGTCTTAGAGAGGAAACTCACTACAATTTTTTCATTAGTAGCAAGGGGTCTTTTATATGCACCATCCCACAGACAGGATAGCACGTACTTGGTATGGCCTTTGATATACCAGTCGTAGTGCACTGGCTGGAACGAGAAATAGCCCAATGGGCCCTCCGATGGGGATTGATCCCAAACTGACCACGCATTAAGTGAGCACTTTACCACTGGGCTATGTCCCACCCCTAATTAAACAATATGCTGGGCTATCAATAGACAAAAAACCCAGTCGTTATGTTTCCATCTGTTTCAGATTGATGAGATCTACAGACGTGAGAATGTGAAAACCCTGAGCTCGGACCTCCACAGACAGACCTCCGAGCCCGACACGGAACGTCACCTGATCGAGGTCAACCAATCACACCTCCTGAAGGCTCTCGCTGGTCTACGGCCATCGGTGTCAGCTGAGGAACGTGACAGATATAAGTATATGTAAGTGGTGGTTATACGTTAAGTTGGCTTGTTAATGTGTGGTTGTGGCAAGCTTATGATTAAGGTTTTTGTATTTTGTTTTTTGTATCTTGTTACCCCATTTCCTTTCTCTCCTTTGAATTCCATCTCATTTCTTACCAATCTGACAGCTCCTCCCATCTTTCAACTTCTCTTGTTGTCCACCTCCATATCCCAGTCCTTGTCTCTCCAACTGTGACAGGTGCTTGTCTCTCGTGGCTATCTATGCCACACACCTGCCATTGCCCATCAGCTTTAACTGTGGGTTTAGTTGGACCATTTTGGAAAGTTCAGAGAGGACGTTGAGACAGGTAGGCGATGATGTGGACAGCTCAGAAGACAGGAAGGAAGAAGGAAGGAAATGTTTTATTTAAGGACGCACCACTCAACACATTTTATTTACGGTTATATGGCATCAGACATATGGTCAAGAACCACACAGATACTGAAGGAGGAAACCTGCTGTCGCCACTTCATGGGCTACTCTTTTCGATTGGCAGCAAGGGATCTTTTATTTGCACCATTCCATAGACAGGATAGCACATACTACAGCCTTTTGATGTACCAGTTGTGGTGCACTGGCTGGAGCGAGAAATAGCCCAATGGACCCACTGACGGAGATTGATCACAAACCGACCGCGCATCAAACGAGTGCTTTACCACAGGGCTACGTCTCGTCCCAGAAGACAGAATCGAAAGAAATTGATAGATTGGGTGTGGTTGTGGCAAGCTTATCATTAAGGTTTTTGTATTTATGTTTTCCTTCTCCCACTGTCCTGTTTCCTTTCTCTCCTTTGAATTCCATCTCATTTCCTTCTCCTATCTGTTAACTTCGATCACTGTCCACGTCCACATCTCGGTCCTTGTCTCTTTAACAGGTGCTCCGTTTCTTTTGGCTATCTGTGACACGCACCTACCTATCATTCCCCATCAGCTTTAGCTGTGGGCTTAGTCTGACCACTTTGAAGAGTGTTCAGTAGTTACTTCTGGCATTGTTGAGAGGCACTTGTAACCACCTACTATGCTCCCCTACTACTGTTGGTCATTAGTTCGTGCCATGGGTTAGACCAGCTTTATTAATAGCAGTCGATGAGGATGCTAGGTGGTGCAGGGAGTTGAGACAGGTAGGCGATGTTGAGGACAGCTTAGAAGACAGATTGAAATTGTGGGAGAAACTGGAAAGTTTTTTTTATATGAAGATAATGAGAATGATAGGCAGAGGGTGATAGATGAGAACGATTTTATGCTTACGGTTACATAGTATACCTTTTGTCAGATTTGATATATATATATATATGCAGCAGTGCTTGAACTTAAAGAGACACACCCTCTTTTTTAACCACTACAGTATATTTTTCACTATTAGAGCCGTTTATAATCACTGAAATCAAACATCACATATATTTTGTTCTTTAGATTATCCATTTCCGTATAACTGAAGTGTTCTGGTCATCCTGGTGTTTGTAGTATCAAAAATAGCATTTTTCATATTTTTAAAAAGTAGCGGTTTATTGATGCGAGTTCTAGTCTATTTTTAAGGATATTTAGTGTTTTAACGTCACAGACTCTTCTTTCACTCTGTTGTAACTTTATCCAGGTTACAGGTTTGTAACTTAACTAAACTTAATGTCCATTGTTTACGTGTTCAAACTAGGGTCTGTGCCTTTGAGAATGAATGCAGAAGAAAATACATGTTGTCTCCTGTGACCTTCAGTTGTTAGTTGATCAAAATACTTTTATTCATGTCACGACATCCATTTCCACAGCCAATCAATGAACGAGGCTGGAAACCACCCAGCCAACCACCTATGACTAATTGACTTTACAATTGGTATGAGCTGTATGCATACAGTTGGTGAAAAAGGCTAAAAACCATCTAGTTGCCACCTATGCCTAGTTGACTTTATAGTTGGTTTGTGTACTGTATGCATAGTTGGTGAGAGAGACTGAAAATAACCTAGCCAATCACCTACGACTAGTTAACTTCATGGTTGGTTTGTGTACTGTATGCATAGTTGGTGAGAAAGACTGAAAATCACCTAGCCAATCACCAATGAGTAGTTGAGTTTATAGTTGTTTTGTTTACTGTATGCGTACAGTCAGTGGGAGAGAATGAAAATCACCTAGCCATCTACTTGTCTACATGTCTACAGTCTAGTTTTCTGTATAGTTGGTTTGTTTACTGTATGCTTACAATTGGTGAGAGAATGAAAATCACCTAGCCAACCACCTATGAGTAGTTGACTTTATAGTTGGTTTGCATACTGTAGATTAAAAACATTAAAATTCCATTGCCCCCTAGGTCCAGTCTTCTTGGAGTTCCATCAGGTTTTTTCTCAAGGTGGCAGCTTTTCGTTCCACTTGTTTTTGCATTTCATTAAAAAAAATTATGCCACTTAAATTTGCATAACCAAATAAGAAATATTCAATAGTTAACTACTGTAACCATATTTTTTTCTTTTAAAATCTCTATTCTTTTTTAATTACATTGTACAAAATACTTTACTTGGACTTTATATGGATATAAACAAATTATAATAATTTTCTCAGTATCAGAACTGATACGTGTGCAGGGGGAGGGTTTTGGGAGTAAACACCCATCCCTTCTCAAGGAAATTTGAGTTTTTTCTTAATATATTTTCAAAGGGTTCATGACTCAACCCCCCTATACCGGCCTCGGTGGCGTCGTGGCAGGCCATCGGTCTACAGGCTGGTAGGTACTGGGTTCGGATCCCAGTCGAGGCATGGGATTTTTAATCGAGATACCGACTCCAAACCCTGAGTGAGTGCTCCGCAAGGCTCAATGGGTAGGTGTAAACCACTTGCACCGACCAGTGATCCATAACTGGTTCAACAAAGGCCATGGTTTGTGCTATCCTGCCTGTGGGAAGCGCAAATAAAAGATCCCTTGCTGCCTGTCGTAAAAAGAGTAGCCTATGTGGCGACAGCGGTTTTCCTCTAAAAACAGTGTCAGAATGACCATATGTTTGACGTCCAATAGCCGATGATAAGTTAAAAATCAATGTGCTCTAGCGGCGTCGTTAAATAAAACAAACTTTACAACCCCCCTATAAACTTTGGTCTTCACATTCTAAACACCCGTGGCCCCTGCTAAAATTCCTGCACCAGCTAGGCATTTTATCATCTTTATATAAATTTTTACATGTTCGGGTCAGTATACTTGAACACTAGACTACATGTACATGTAACCAGTGCACCATGACTTGTATATCAAAAGCCATGGTATGTGCTATCCTGTCTGTGGGAAAGTGCATGTAAAAGATCCCTTGCTGCTAACAGGAAAATGTAGTGGGTTTCCTCTGATGACTGTTAGTCACAATTACCAAATGTTTGACATCCAACAGCCGATGATTAAATAATCAATGTGCTCTAGTGGTGTCATTAAACAAAACAAATAAACTTTAATATGGACATGTGTATACTAGTACTTAAAAATATATTATCAGTGTTCGAAATTAGTACTTGTCTGTTTGTTCTGACAAGTGCAAATCTGCTCGGACAAACAAAATGTACCTCACTGGTTGTCGAGTGGACAAGTAAAAATGTTCAATGCTGTTTCCTTTTGACTAATCAAAAACATTGTCCTTGTATTTGAATAAAACAAACCACTTATTTGGACAAGTGAAAATATTGGTGGACAAGTAGATTTCTAGATATACTTGTCCGATGGACTAGTGAAAAATTCTGCTTATTTCTATCACTGATTATTATCATCATCTTTAACTGTTTTGTTTAACGACACCACTAGAGCACATTGATTTATTAATTATCAGTTATTGGATGTGAAACATTTGGTAATTCTGACATAGTCTTGGAGTGGAAACCCACTACATTTTTGCATTAGTAGCAAGGTTTCCACCCTTAACATCTGTGTGGTCCTTAACCATATGTCCGACGCCATATAACCGTAAATAAAATGTGCTGAGTGCGTCATTAAATAAAACATTTCATTTCATTTCATTTCATAGTAGCAAGGTATCTTTTTATATGCATCATCTCACAGACAGGATAGCACATGCCATGGTCTTTGATATACCAGCTGTGGTGCACTGGCTGGAAGAAGAAATAGCCCAATGGGTCCACTGACGGGGATCGATCCCAATCCGACCGCGCATCAAGCAAACACTTTACCACTGGACTACGTCCTGTTCCTCATCTTTAACAAGTGCACCACATAACCTCTAGGCCGGTGGTCATCATCAAAAGTTGTTAAGTGTGTTTAAAAAAAAAAATTCAATCAAGTGCTTGTTCATTCCATGTGCATCTCCTAACTGGGAAGGGGAATTCCTCAAAATGTATGCGTGTCCATCTCTGTCCTCACTGACCCCAGCCGGGGATCACCCAGGCTCTGTTTGTTTTCATTTGTACACCTCTCATCCCACTGTTTAACTCCCCATTCCTGGCCGCAGTGGAGAACTTAAAAACAAGTCAGGTCCATTGGTCACCGTGTCCTCACTGCCCAGTGTCCAAACAGCCATAGTTAGTGCAAGACAATGAGTGCATCATCGGTGCTAATCCCCCCCTGAGTGAATCGTCAACGTGTTCCCCTTCCACCGCTCTACTCACTCCCTACAGCACCTGCGACTTGAAAAAGCCGGGTTTGTTTTGCTTTCATTAGTGCCACTATGTTTGGCATTAGGAGAGTGCCGATACCTGCATTTCTCCGGATTATGCCCCATTCACGGGCCTCTATCGCGAGCAAACAGCCGGAGTGTACACGAAGCCCCCTGCGACACAAGACGTCAATTGCGAATTCATTCCGTGCCAATTTTAACTTTGTGTCGGTGTGTTTGTCGAATTTCATTGTGCATTCACGCCAGCACCTCGCGGGTTGCCGCCACGGACTCAGAAACTGTGGCATGATCTCAGCTTGTTGTCGTTTCTCAGCTGCCCAGCCCTCGCGAACAGCCCGACACCCGGCGGTGGCGTATCCATGCAAAGCCCGTCACTTGTTTGTAGGTAGACTTGCAGTGTGGGCTTGTTTGTGTGCCACGTACCCCGAGCGATGACCCTATTCTTGTGTGTGTGCTGGCCAAAAGTCGCGCTATCCCAGAGTCAACAGGCGAGAGAGGAACATGGATCTGTCGTGTTGACAGGGTCCGCCGCGACAATTTGCTTTTACCTCATCCACCTGCAATCAAATTAAAATAAAAAAGCTTTCCTTCATCACTGGCCGATCTTCTTGATACAGAGTTTTTTTAATATCAGAATGGTGCTATGGTTTGGTGTATATGATGATATAAAAATGTGGTGACGATCATTATGATGATGATAGTGGTGATGATAATGTTGGTGGTGATGATGATAGTTTTTATGATGGTGGTAATGGTAATGATGATGGTGATGATGATGGTGATGATCATGTTGGTGGTAATAATAATGGTGATGATGATGATGGTAATGATGATGATGGTAATGGTGATGATGATGATGGTAATGATTATGATGGTGATGATGATGATGGTGATGGTGATGGTGATGATGATGATGGTAATGATTATGATGGTAATGGTGATGATGATGATGGTAGTTTTTATGATAGTGGTGATGATGGTAATGATTATGATGATGATGGTGATGGTAATGATTATGATGGTGATGGTAATGATTATGATGGTGATGGTGGTGATGATGATGATGGTAGTTTTTATGATAGTGGTGATGATGATGATGGTAATGGTGATGGTGATGATGATGATGATGGTAGTTTTTATGATAGTGGTGATGATGATGATGACGATGGTGATAATGATTGTGGTAGTAATGATTATGATAATGGTGATGATATTAGAGTGATGATGATAATGACTATTGGTGATGATTAAATGATAATAATGATATGGGTGATGATGATAATGATACCACTAGAGCACATTGATTAATTAATCGGCTATTGGTTGTCAAACATTTGATAATTCTGACTCGTAGTCAGCAGAGGAAACCCACTACATTTTTTATAATGCAGCAAGGGATCTTTTATATGCACTTCCCACAGACAGGAAAGCACATACCACGACCTTTAATATACCAGTCATGGTGCACTGGCTGGAATGAGAAATAGCCCAATGGGCCCGCCGATGGGGATCGATCCCAAACCGACCAAGCATCAAGCGAGCGCTTTACCACTGGGCTATGTCTCGCCCCCATGATGATTATGATGACAATGATGATTATGATGTTTTTTGAGATGATGACTATTGGTGATGATTATGATTATCATGATTATGGATATGATGATGATATTTATGGCATTGAGACTTTAATATACATCTCCGTAAACAGCCTATCCATAACTGTATGTTAATGTGTGAGTAAAAGACTAGGTTTTAAATACATACTTTTATACATTTATATTACTCAATTATGGGCATGATTAATTAAGATAAATACTTCTAATCATAATGCATAATAGCTGTGTTTAAATTTTTATTTTTCAGATATGAACATTTCATGTCATCTCGCCACGCTGATTTCAGTCCAGATCTGGCATCTGAAATGAAACGAGCAACCCTGGCTTGATCCATGACATTGGCTTGATCCGTGACTTTGACTTGACATTGGCTTGATCAGTGACATTGACTTAACATTGGTTTGATCAGTTGATTTGATCCGTGACATAGGCTTGACCAGTGACATTGGCTTGATCAGTGACATTGGCTTGATCAGTGATGTTGGCTTGATCAATGACATTGGCTTGATTAGTGATGTTGGCTTGATCAGTGACATTGGCTTGATCAGTGACATTGGCTTGATCCGTGACATAGGCTTGACCAGTGACATTGGCTTGATCAGTGACATTGGCTTGATCAGTGATGTTGGCTTGATCAATGACATTGGCTTGATTAGTGATGTTGGCTTGATCAATGACATTGGCTTGATCAGTGATGTTGGCTTGATCAATGATATTGGCTTTATCAGTTGGCTTGATATGTGACATTGACTTGACATTGGCTTCATCAGTTGGTTTTCTCAGTGACATTGGCTAAATCAGTGTTTTTGTTTTGATCAGTCACTTTGGCTTGATCAGTGAGATTGGCTTGATCAGTGGTGTTGGCTTGATCAGTGACACTGGCTTAATCAGTGATATTGGTTGGATCAGTGATGTTGGCTTGATCAATGACATTGCCTTGATCAGTTGGCTTGATCAGTGGCATTGGCTTAATCAGTGATATTAGCTTGATCAGTGACTTTGGCTTGATTAGTGACTTTGTCTTGATCAGCGATGTTGGCTTGATCAATGACATTGGCTTGATCAGTTGGCTTGACATTGGCTTAATCAGTGACATTAGCTTGATCAGTGACTTAGGTTGATTAGTGACTTTGGCTTGATTAGTCATTTTGGCTTGATCCATGACATTGGCTTGTTCTGTGACATTGTCTTGATCAGTGATGTTGGCTTGATCAGTGACATTGGCTTGATCAGTGACATTAGCTTTATCAGCAACTTTGGCTTGATTAATGACATTAGCTTGATCAGTGACTTTGGCTTGATCAATGACATTGGCTTGATCAGTGACATTAGCTTGGTCAGTGACTTTGGCTTGATCAGTGACCTTTTATTTCTATCCTGTGACCATTATTAACTGAGCCACCTAAGTGACTTTTAGTTACATCATGTTTTACATCCAAAGTTTTAAATTGGCAGAGATCAAGATGCAAAAGTGCCTCTCAAAACACACAATATGCTTTGTGATACTGTTTCACAAGCAGCTTTTACGTTCCATCCCAGATCATTGTATGACTATTCAGATTAAGATGATTAGTTTCAATTTACATATCAGTACCAGTGGGTTGTTTTATGGTAAATGAAACATAGTGCTATAATGTATCAGTGAGTTTAAAATTCATAGCATGATGTACATATTATGGAGAGTTACATATTATTGTATATCGCAGTGTTTACATTATGGAGTGTTACATATTATTGTATATCGCAGTGTTTACATTATGGAGTGTTGCATATTATTATAAGTAATAGTGTTATACTGCATCACTTTTTTGTCTGGGTATGTATTTCAGTCGGATATCAGTTTTGAAGCACAAACTTTAAATTGTGATTGTATCATGGTGTTGTTTTGGAGTGTTGTGGTTAATAATGATTTGCCAGGGACGTAGTGTGGTCCTAAGTAAGGATTTGGGGGGGGGGGAGGGTTCGAATATGAACCCACAAGACCATTTTTGTTTACATTTTCCTTAGACATCTAAAATGAAACCTCTCAAAACTGGACCCTCTGTAAACCGAAATTCCCTCAAAAACGGACGTTTTTCATGGTCCCTTTTTAAATATCTGTACAGAAGAGAACCTCACTAAACCAGATACCTCTTAATACCAGACTTTTTACTTGGTCCCGAGAGTGTCTGGTGTCCGGTTTAAAGGAGTTTCACTGTATATGAATAGGCTAATACTGCACTGTAAAATAATGTGTTACCTGGGAGGGTGGGGTATCAAACTACCAGCCTATGGCCCTGTTTACAAAATTATATTGTGAAGTTGTGTTAGCAGAGTAGACATAGTTTGTTAATTAATGGAACCATGACGGGTTACTACAATAAAACATGGGTGACGTGTAATACACAAGATATACCACACTGACTCATACAACCCTGGCAATTAACCACGGAAACCATACTGTTTTTAGTTCACCACAGCATTTATTTTGCCGTGGAACTGTCAATTTTTACATATCACTTTTGTTAATTAATTGATTATTTTTTGTTTCACAATACTGACAAATTAAACTCCTTACTTTTATACATTAACCACAAAACTACCATTGAGTCTTATTTTTCCACAGCATATTTATTTTGCTGTGACAATTTACTTAATTGTCAGGGCAGCACTTACCACACTTGTTCAGATTGAATACTCCATGCTAGGCGTAAGTAATCCAAGTAACCAATCTTGAGTGTTGTTGCAGATTTAGAAATTTCACTCCAATGTAAAATGGTAATAAAAGAGAGTCGATTGCATTTGGCCAATCATGGGTGTGATTGATTTGAAAATAGTAACCACACATAAAATAATTCTTTGAAAACATACCGTAGTATAAGTACCCATTCGTGTAGTTTCCTTGTAGATTTAGTACTATGAAGCCCCCAACAAATAGAGAATAATACATTAGTGGCCGTTAGATACCATTTATCTCACAACGAGTTGTGTTAAAGGGACAGACCCTAGTTTCAACCCGTGAAAATTAACACAAGTTTATTTAATCTACAAACTTCTAACACATTTGGATAAAGTTACAATTGAGTGAAACATGAGTCTGTGACTTTGAAAAGGTGAAATACCATCTAAAAATAGACTAAAACTCGACTCCATAACTGTTACTTCTCAGACGCACGTGCATTTAAAAAAAAAAAAAAAAAATATTTTGTGATGTTAAAAACACCAGGATGACCAAAAACACTTAGAATGTATGGAAATTGATAATCTAAACCATAAAATCTAAATAAAGTATGATTTCAGTAATAAAAAACAGCTATAATAGTAAAATATTTTCCTTAGTGTTTAAAAACTAGGGTATGTCCCTTTAAAATGTATCAGATGAACAAAAGTGAGTTTGACACGTTTTTAAACAACGAGTCGCGAGATAAATGGTATCTAACGGACACGAATGTATTCTATTTCTTACATATCCTCAAAAACCAGGTTTTAAGCAAATTTTTATATTTTCTTTTCGACTAAACGTTATTTACAGCCGTTGCACTTGTAGCTAACTTACGCGCCACAGACACATGATTGTCAGGTGAACTATACGTCACATTGTAATCGATTTCCATCGTGTAGTTTTTCATTGGATGTATGACATTGGTGACCTGGTCATCACCTAGGAGCAGCCAATCGTATATCTTGAAACTGTTAACACACGTGCATGCGTACACACGTTAAGAAGTATGTAATCATAAATAACACGTGTTCTCATCAACGGGTATGTAAGAAAATAAGTTATATCATGGATTTCCTAGAAGACTGAGAAACCCAAATCTCGAAGTCAAATAATAATGGATACAATAGTGACACAAATAACTGATCATGGATGTACTTGCTGGTTTAGAAAAATTAACATTGAGGCAAAACAATTATTTTTCAAAATGCAGGTATGTATCTTGATTTGGAATATGTTTGGGGAGGACATTGGGGGGTGGAAACGTTACTTCACTCCAGTTTTCAACTATAGAAAAGCCGATCATAAAATGTGTTAAGAACGTTACTTCACTCCAGTTTTCAACTATAGAAAAGCCGATCATAAAATGTGTTAAGAATTAAATTCAGAAATGTTTCTGGTTGTCTTGATATTTGTCCAGATACCTTCTGTCTATGTAAAAAAAGAAAAAAAGAAGATACATACATGTACCTAGGAAACTTAAGGTTAGTGACTTTTAACTATAGTCCGTTTGCGAGTTGGTATGGGTTTGAAATGTATATTAAAGGGACAGATTCTTGTTTTTAAACACTACGACGTATTTTTCACTATTAAAGCCCTTTCTAATAATTTAAATTGGGAGTACCTCACATTTTATTATTTAGAATATTAATTTTCATACACCTGAAGTGATTCTGGTTATCCAGGTTTTTGTAATATCCCAAAATGCATTTTAATAATTCTAAAAACGCACGTTCGTCTGAGAAGTAATGGTTATCGAGACAGACTCTAGTCTATTTTAGACGATATTTTCAGGGTTAAACATAAAAAACTTCAGCTTTTCTCTGTTATAACCTTGTCCAAATGTTTTGCAGGTGTGTAGATTAACTGAACTTACTGTTCATTTTCACAGGCTAAAACTAGAGCCTGCACCTTTAATCTTTAAGAAATAACGTCATTCTTTATACAAGACCGGCGTCGTGGTTAGGCCATCGGTCTACAGGCTGGTAGGTACTGGGTTCGGATCCCAGTCGAGGCATGGGATTTTTAATCCAGATACCAATTCCAAACCTGAGTGAGTACTCCACAAGGCTCAATGGGTAGATGTAAACCACTTGCACCGACCAGTAATCCATAACTGGTTCAACAAAGGCCATGGTTTGTGCTATCCTGCCTGTGGGAAGCGCAAATAAAAGATCCCTTGCTGCCTGTCGTAAAAGAGTAGCCTGTGTGGCGACAGCGGGTTTCCTCTCAAAATCTGTGTGGTCCTTAACCATATGTCTGACACCATATAACCGTAAATAAAATGTGTTGAGTGCATCGTTAAATAAAACATTTCTTTCTAAAAAAAAAAATCTTTATACAGTAACATGCCAATTCATCAGTTCCCATTTGCCGCAAACGGAATATAATTTGTGGCTTCCTGTTACCAAATACCGAGTATATGTTCCATCCCCTACCCCAAAATTCACTTCGATGTGCTTTCAGTCTGAAATTCAGATCAAAATTAGATTTATAAATTATACCTATGTCCTAAGCGATTCATCTGACAAATATAATTGTCAATTATTTATTAGCAAAATGTGTTTGTGTTGCTGATTTTACGAATATAAAAATATCAATTAATATACTGTAGTAGGTTTGTTGTTCTTACACCTTTAAGACATTTCAATATGGTGCTAATTTCAATATTCTAGTTAATTGATGATTTATTAAATATTTAAGTAGTTCGAAAACTAGCTTTCTCAAAACATCTTGGGTGGCAGTTGAAAATAACGGGGAGACGCAGAGTGTATTTTAAGGAGTGAGAGAAGCACTCTCCTGGCAGTCAGATGGTCTGGACGAGAGAATGTAAATACGCATGTATCTGAGGGCCGGAACCTGTTGAGGAGGGGGTTGTGTGCATGCTCCCCTTAGAAACATTCGAATATAAGGTGTTAAAATACGGTATTCCCAGCCCTTTGAGCACAGTAATAGGAAAAAGGGGAGGGCGTGTCATCTTCTTCCCCGTTCCACAGCCCCTGAATGAAGCCATGGAGTGTTTGTTTTTGTTTAACGACACAACTAGAGCACATTGATTTATTAATCATCGGCTACTGAGTAGGGGATTTAACCTGAAGTTTACAATTAAATAAAAAGGGCATTTAGGATTTTAAACACCTTAACTGTCCAAAAAAAGTTTTTTTGTGTGTGTTTTTTTGTTTAACGACACCACTGGATCAATTAATTAATCATCGGCTATTGGATGTCAAACATTTGGTAATTCTGACACGTAGTCATCAGAGGAAGCCCGCTACATTTTTCATAATGCAGCAAGGGATCTTTTATATGTAGTTTCTCACAGACAGGAAATCACATACAACGGCCGTTATCCAATGTGGTGCACTGGTTGTAACGAGAGAAAAAATACAATCAGCTGAATGGATCCACCAAGGTAGTTCGATCCTGCGACGCAAGCACCTCAAGCGAGCACTCTCCTCAACCGACTGATCTACCCCACCCCTTGAATATCCAGGTTCTGCGAGGGTGATCATCAATGGGTCTCAAGAATTGCTGAACAGTACCATTCCATGGTTGTTGCCCACAGCGACTCTTGGGACCATCCTTAGTCCATGGGCCAGAGCTGCAATTGATATCATCTGGCCGGGCAAAATCTCATAGCGTGTTTGAGTTTTTTAATAGCCCTATACCTGTAGTTGATAAATTCATGTGACTTTTGTAAGGAGTAGCTCTTTGGTGGAATAATTTAAAAGAACTGTCCCCAGTTTGCTGGTGTTAACTAAGATATTTCCGGTTATCAGAGTCGTTTTAATTACCACAATTATACATATTAAAGTGTGTTTTGTTTAACAACATCACTAGAGCACATTGATTCATTAATCATCGGCTATTGGATGTCAAACATTTGGTAATTTTGACATAGCTTATACATAGTAAATACATTTTCTTGTTTAGAATATCATTGTCTCAATATTCAGTGGTTTCTGGTCGTTCTAATATCTGATATGGCTCAAACTTTGTTTTACTTCTTAAAATATTAGTATATAGTAACTTTGTTTTACTTCTTAAAATATTAGTGTATAAAAAATTTCATACGAAATTATTTGGAGAAAACAAAATCAGTTTTCGTTACTAAAAACATTAAAATGAGCAGAAACACACTTGATATACTTACAAAAACAACAAAATGGAGGATTCCCAGTTTGAGCACGAGAAAGGTACCAGGCACATGTACAGTAAATTGTGCAGAGTGGTCTGTATTGTGGTAAGCGAACTTTTTAGGGGCTCTGGTTATGCTACCCTAGATACTGTATTGAACAAAACAAATGTTTGGAGCAGTAGGGGGTTCGATCCCTGATACACCCCCTCTCTTGCATACGCCTTAGCACGTGCAGTTATAGAGGTGAGATAAAAATGTCTTACTACGTAATTTTAGTAATAGAAGACTCCGTATTTGCCTAAAACATCTTATAATAACTGAAATCTTAGGACAGTATGTGCTATCCTGTCTGTGGGATGGTGCATATAAAATATTCCTGGCTACTAATGGGAAAATGTAGCGGGTTTCCTCTCTATGACTATATGTCAGAATTACCAAATGTTCGACATCCAGTATAGTAGCCGTTGATGAATAAATCAATGTGATTTAGATTTCAAGATGTCGTTAAACGAACCATTTTTTTTTTTTTTTGTCCTGTAATAGTTTTGTGTTTTTCCATTACCATAGTTTGACACCCAATAGCCGACGTATTGTTCGTGCTGGGGTGTCGTTAAACATTCATTCATTCATTCATTCATTCATTCATTGTAATAGTTTTGATTAAGTGGCAGTCCTCTTTGTGGCAGTGCAAGAAATATGTATTAATCAGTAAATAAAAGGATCTCATCGAGAGTGGCTGTCATCTTGTAGACGAGGCACTAGATAGAGATTCATGGAATCGGTCCCTATCTTGCCAAATACCCATTCGACTCTGTATGGTGCAGAGATAAGATTTTGATTGTGAATAACGGTTCTGTCGGTCAGATTTTATTTCTTTGTTTTCTTTTGTTTTCTTACTGTTAAATCCTTGAATATGTATACCATTTGAAACACAATACCTACACATGAAAGCTTGGTAGCCCTAACAAGACCGTTATTAACGTACGCGCACTTGTAATTCTAAACTCGACATTTTTGCCGTCATTGTCGGGGAACTGTCAATCCATTGTTCCAACTGTACCTTCTGACCAGTGTCCAGGTAGGTTGTGAGAATGTCAGGGTCAGAGTAGGGACACCACTGGTCAAGCAATTAGTCAGCGTGTTTGTGTTAGGGTGTGGTCGTCGTGTTTCCGTAACAACCGTTCGTTCTGGTAGGCAACACTCCGCAGGTACACAGATGAGTCCATCTGTTTCTGTCGTTGCATCCCATTGTTGTCTGTGATACTTGTTTGTCGTCTGCCAGCCGATATGTGTGGCGGGAATGCTTCAGTCTGGGGTCATTGCATACTACACACGATGGGAGTTGTAGTCCATTCCTGTGGTCATACAGGTGCGCGCGCGCGCGTGTGTGTGTGTGTGTGGGGGGGGGGGGGGTAGGGGTATGTCAAACCCATTCGCTCAAAGCGATTAAAAAAGAATATATTTTCCGGGAGAGCATGACAACACACACACACACACACACACACACATCTGAAAATCACTCGCCAGTCTTGACCCAATCCAACCCCCCAACCCCCGCATAATTTTTTTTACGCGCCTGCCCTACCCTTCTTAAAACCTTAGGGTAAATTTGTTTACCGATACGAAGGAAGGAACTGTTTTATTTAACGACGCACTCAACACATTTTATTTGGTGTCAGACATATGGTTAAGGACCACACACATATTGAGGGAGGATACCCGCTGTCACCACTTCATGGGATACTTTTTTTTAATTAGCAGCAAGTGATCTTTTATATGCACCATCCCACAGACAGGATAGTACATGCCACGACCTTTGTTACACCAGTTGTGGTGCACTGGCTGGAACGAGAATAGCCCAATGGGTCCACCGACGGGGATCGATCCTAGACCGACCACGCATCAAGCGAACGCTTTACCACTGGGCTGCGTCCCTCCATTTTACCGGAATGGAATAAATGAATGTTTAACGACACCCCAGCACGAAAAATACATCGGCTATTGAGTATCAAACTATGGTAATGCAAACAAATAAAGTGATGATCAACATCAATATAAAAATTCAAGTTTTAAATAAAAACAGTGTAAAGAACTGTTCAAAAATACAAATATCACAGATAGATACTGACCTTTAGTCAAAATCTCGAAGAAAACAAGGGGATTTGTGCTGTATTGGTCATTCTCAAAGAGAATGTTACCCCCCTGCACTACGGTGAGATTACAGCACGCGCAGGGGTATTGGTATGACGTGTTTCCATCAGAAAACTGTCGAAACATGTTACAAAGGCAGCAAACTTAGGAAGGTCCCTTTAACGGTACTGAAGAAAAAAATTAAATAATTTTCAAGACATTTATTGTTCATAAAAAAAAATATCGTGTGTTTTCTTTCACACGAGTTACAAATTTCAACCATCTACAAATTTAAAGTTGGTTTCAGAGCATTTTATTTGCCTTGCACAAACTGTTTAAGAATATATATATATATATATATATATATATATATATATATATATATATATATATATATATATATATATATATTTAAATCTTACTAAAGGCAAAAGCACACGACACGAATGTCTCGTATGAGAATAGCCACGATAAAAGTCGATTGCATATAGCAACCAATGAAACTGTAGTGTGTCTTGTCGATCGGCTATTCTCGTACAAGGCACTCGTATCGTGTGACTTCGCCTTTAGTATCAGACATAAATCTGGGTTTTGTTTACACTAAATATCATATATATATATATACTCCAAGTATCTACATGAGCAAGGAACGATTCGATATTAAGAGTGCCCCTGTCTAACATAAAGACTGGGACCAGTACTGCGTTCAAGGATAACAAGCGACGCTAACGTTCGCGACCTATTTGACTGGTTCCAGATGTATTTATTCGGTTTAACGTTAAACGTATGAACCCGTCTAACGAACGTTTTTCGGCGCTCTCTGGCTGAACGCTGAACATTTTTCAGCTGAAAAAAAAAAAATCTCCTTACGTGCTTTAAATCAAATTAGAGTAATCAGTTTCAGTGATATTTATCAACAATAGAGGTTGTGTAAATATATATCCTATGAGACTGTTATTTCAAATAAGAATTAGAGAACGGTGCACTTGAAAGTACGACCCTGTCGCGTGCAAAATATCAAGTATTAAACGTATATATTAATTTGCGTATCAAAGGGGCATATGTCATGTTATTTGTAAACACTCTTTCCATTTGATTAAAGGAAAAATCGGTTTTAAAGGTTTATTCAGTTTTTGCTTAATAAGACGATCTGTTATAAGGAATTCTGTGGAAACAGGTGAATGGATGTATGTATGAGCACGTGCCTAGTTCGCGCTTTGTAAAATGATCATCATGCTGTCACGTGATTGTAACTCAGTCGGTTAAATTAACATAATCAGCTCGTTAGTTTGTAAGATTGCTGGCAAATACGTGGAACTTGGAGTTGAAAACCAGAAAGAAAATAAACACGTCAGAAAGATTTTAACAGATGATCAGGTTTTGAAACGAAATTGATCAGACGTTATACGGAAACGGTAAACATTCACAAAGCAATGTTGTCTAGCTAGTTGCGTGTAATTGGTGTCTGAGAACTATATCACTTCACACACAGAAAAAAAAAAAAAAAAAACTACTTCAGCTTTGTGAAACAGGTGAAAGGATATATGGATAGAAATAACATTACAAGCTACGCAAAGATCACAGTTTCCGTTACCGTGTCTTGAACGTATTTCCTGAAGAACTCTTTCAGTGGATGTAAACACTTGTCATGGTTGACTGGGTAATTCACAGTTCCTGAACTGGTTAAAATAAACTGGTGCAGGAACTGTCCTCAGTTTACACAGACACTGATGGGAAGGAAATGTTTTATTTAACGACGCACTCAACACATTTTATTTATGGTTATATGGCGTCGGACATATGGTTAAGGACCACATAGATATTGAGCGAGGAAACCCGCTGTCGCCACTTCATGGGCTACTCTTTTCGATTAGTAGCAAGGAATGTTTTATATGCACCATCCCACAGACAGGATAGCACATACCACAGTCTTTGATATACCAGTCGTGGTGCACTGGCTGAAGCGAAAAATAGCCCAATGGGCTTCCGCAGAAGGTGCAAGTAGTCTTAGACAACGGTTCCTACCATGATTCACAGTGACATTTCAAATTAGTTACAAACATCAGTTTACTACTTATATAATTTATAACCAAAGTTTCTATGCACAAGTGAAAAAGGTATGAGGGTTTCAATACATGTCTGTGATAAACATCTTTTTTCTTGTGCATTTTTAATAAAGCTATTGAAGAAAACTAATGTCACATCCGTCACAATTTTTAAAAATATTTTTTGGCCACAACAAAAATGCTTACAAAGTCTGCCTGGTGTAGTGTACACGTCTACAATTTTGCATATTCAAGATCCGTATAATGTGTTCTTTCATATGATATAAAGTTTCCATGTATATTTAATGATTTTTATTTTCATGATACTGGAACAAATACCATGAAGTTTCCCATTAGTAAACGGCGTACCATATAAGATGGGGGGGGGGGGGGGGCAGATAAATTGGTTCCTATATAGAGAATAATACATGAGTGGCCGTTAGATACCATTTATCTCACGAGTTGTTTTAAAATGTATCTAACGAGCGAAAGCGAGTTTTATACGTTTTTTAAACAACGAGTTGTGAAGTAAATGGTATCTAACGGACACGAATGTATTCTTCTTTTTTTTTTTACATATTATAAAAAAACAGGTTTTAAGCAAATTAAAAAAAAAAAAAATTCTACTAAAAGTTATATACAGTCGTTGCACTTGTAGCACAGACACATGATTGTTAGGTTAATTATACGTCACAGTGTAATCGATTTCCATTGCATTTTTTTATTGGACGTATGCTATTGGTGACTTGATTATCACTTAGGAGCATTCAGTCGTATGTCTTGAAATTGTTAACACACATACATGTGTAAACAACTATGTGTTATCAAAAGTAACGCATGATGTTCTCACCAATGGGTATGTAAGAAATATATACAAAGGATTAGGCACAAGCTATCCAACTTACTAGGCCCTCTCCTAATTACAAACATTAAATTGTACAATAATGGCGACTGCAAGTTTCAATAAATAAATAAATAAAAATTATGAAAGTAAACGTTTGTGAAAAAAACTAAACCGATTGAATAAACTGAAAGGACAGAAAAGGAAAAGAAAAGAAAAGAAATAGAAGTATTCGATGGATTAAAGGAGTTTGCTGCATTGTAAGATGTTTCCGACTAATAAAATATTTCTACGATTAAACATATTGAAATACATTTTCTTGTTTACAATATCAGTGTCTGTATATTCAATGCGTTTCTGGTCGTCTTAATATTTGTAAGAAGCCCAAACTGGATTTTTGTTTTAGGAAATAAAATGAAAATTAACCTAGTACAAATATTAGAACAATCAGAAAATAATATACAGCCTTTAATATTTTATGCAGAAAAAATATACTTGATATGTAATTACAATCGTTAAAAAGTCTCTTTTAATCAATAACATCTTAAAAATTGCAGAACACTCAGGAATGTCCCTGTAACTGTATTCATTATTAACATTTTATCTTCTCAGACATCCCAACTGGTAAGTAATAACAATATAATAGTAAAAAAGTAACAACAAATAAATAAATTATTCCGCACCACGAAATAACGTTTTCTTAGTCAAAGCGTCGTGTCTGTTTAAAGTATTTGTGAACAAGCACAAATATTTGTTTATTGGCATCGTCATTACACTAGAGTAATCGGAGGGCTGTAAGAAAATGGCATTTTCAAAACTGAAATAGGATCTCTCTCTCTCTCTCTCTCTCTCTCTCTCTCTCTCTCTCTCTCTCTCTCTCTCTCATATTTTGGGGATATTATGGTGAACAGCCCTCTGCTAGATACGGCCCTTGTCAGTGTGATAATTTTTTAGGATAACCTCCAATTATTCTCGATACAAATTGGTAAACATGTATGTAATCATGTACATTTACAGGGATGTATATTATATCTGATGGAAAGTAGGATTGGGAAGGGGTCGCTCAGGCGATAAAGCGCTCGCCTGGGGTGCTCGAGTCGTAGAATTTGAACGTCTTCGGACAACCCATTGAGGGTTTTTTTCACGTGTCTCACAACTGGTATCTCAAAGGCTGTGATATGTGCTGTCCTGTCTGTAGGGAACATGCATATAAAAGATCCCTTGTTGTTGATGGAAAAAATGTAGCGGGTTTTTTCTGAAGACTTATTACCATGACCAAATATTTGACTTTCACTAGATGATGATTAAAGTTAAACAATGTGTTCTAGTGCTGTCGTTAAACAAAACAGGGTTGGGAAGTAGTCACAATTGCAAGTAAAACAAACAAAAAGAAAAAAATGTTTATGTAACGGGACCAATTGTTTCATCAGGCAGTGTCGGGTCTCTAATTAAGGTATATACAGTTGTTTCATCAGGCAGTGTTGGGTCTCTAATTAAGGTATATACTATTAGGTTACATTAAGCATGAAAATAATCATCACCTAAAAAAAGGTGGGGTGGGGGGAGAAGATTTTTAAAAAGATAAAGTGTTGGAAGGAACACAAATAGATTTTGTTTTCTTTGATCTTTTGCACAGTCCTCCGCTCCGAGTCGTTATAAATGTTAATGAGCGCATGCATTGCAATTCTTAGATGGGTTCGCGGAATAGATTGCCTTCACAAACACTTTGGATGTCATTTAATTCCTTCTTGAGATTCATGCCGAAATCAACAATTCTACTCTAAATGGAAAATTGTCGGCAATTTTCCGTCAAACCAAGCGACTAAAAGAAGGAATTAGAAGGTGTACACGAGCAAAAATATCAACTTAGGAGAGAAACGATCCGGAAAAAATTCCGAAAATCGCGCGAATTAGCCCCTCTTGAAAACCCGGCTTGAATCCTAATGAGGAAGAATGGCTAATTTCGACACTGAGCGCGTTCCGCTGATCACCGACACGGCACAGAAACGCTCATGCACGAAAGGAGTCCAATTTTGTTCCGTGACAAATAATCCAATTTCAAAGGTTACAAACATCTTGGTGTCGCGAGGCAAACTCAGTTACCTTCGCCATTGAAGCGCCGCGTCCACAAATGGACGTTCTGTGGACACGTTTGATTCGATTCTAAGCGGAATGTAATAATCCATTAGAAGTTCACTGTCTAATTTTCTTCGATGATTCGAGGCCAATAAACCGTTTACCCTGGAGAAGACGTTGTCGCTTCTTTAATGCGACAAACTCGGCTTCTCCTTTTTGGTCGGCCATAATTGACTTACCCCAGCATCGCTATCTCAGACGCAGCGGTGGAGGCGCAACGCACTTGAGGAGATCGGTCTAAATTCAACACCCTCAAAATTACATTTCGTGTAATTACGGTTTTTCTCGTAGATAATAAACTCCACTGAGCGTACTAATTGGAAAAATTGAATTCCTCTAAATGGAACATTCAGAAGGTTTCTAAGAGATTGTAAAGGGTCATTAGTAAAAGCGGAATCCAGGAGAAGGGGCCATCCATCGACCATGTCACCGGGATCCGATTAATTGCCGGGTTCTATAGCGCCCAGCCTACTCTCGTCGCTCGCTAATAAACGACCCATTCATCGACGCGCCTTCCCTGTCACTTTTCGTTTTTTCTCCATTTTCAAAACGGATTGTCGAAGAGAATGAGACGCTTGTGGGGGTGAGATTCGGTCCCTATTCACTCCCGAGAGAGATGATGATGATGACGATGTATATACATCTTCTCATTCGAGATTATCGTCATAAAGAGCCATATACGGTGACAGGGCCTGTCGGTAGATAACGGCCATTTGCGGCACTTCGCGCGGCCCTCCCCGGAAGATAGCGAAGCGTCGCGGCACCGCTCTCGAACGACGCGCCACTTTGTCCGTCTCTGTGAAAAGATGGTCTGTTTCCATTGCGAGATATTGACAAGTCTCTGTCAGGTAGAGACGCGGTTGTCAATTTCAGAGGTTGTTGCGCAGGATGTAATTGACAATGGACGAATATTCGCTGTATGGTGACAATTATCCAGTGTCCAAGTTTGATACAACCAGAAGAAATGGCGTAAATTAACCCCATAATGCCGCAAAGATGCAATTTACCACCTCGTAAAGAGGAAATCTGCAAGAGAAAATTAAAGATAGAGATATCTGATTTGAAAGATTTTTTTCTCTCTCTCTCTAAGAGATTTCAAGAAAAGTGCCAAGAATAAAAAGATGTCGATACAATGGTTATTTCGTGTTGAGTATTGAATAGACATGCTGATGATATGGGGCGATGTTGTTCTAATCCGTATTCCATGATATTGAGAAATAAATTTTGAAAATAAAAAATCACTCTCAGATTCAAGTACTCATTTCATACCAAAGCAATTTCTTTACGGTATTATTATTATTATTATTATTATTATATTATTTATTTTTGGTTTCAAGAAATCTACATTCACATCATCTGTCTTTATTGCAGCCAGTACAAATTAGACAATACCCTATTGCTGATGATGTAGTAACATAAATTGCTACGTCATTATTCCATAAATACATAATGGATGGTGTGCTGGTGAGAACATAATTATAGGCAATAATGTTGTTTAAATTGTTGAATACAATATTTATTGTGGTCCTATGGCTGAAAAACAAATGTTCAATTAAACATAATAAATGATTGTGTTCAAAGTAACTATCGGCAGACAAATTAGTTGAATGTACAAATAATATTTTAATCTGATAAACATTATTTATATTCATTAACTCTAGTTGATGCAGTACGCTTAAAATGCCAGGGACATGTTTGATTTGCACAAAACTGACAGTTTAAGCAAGACGTTTTTAATAACGTGTAATAATGGTTTAAAAAAAGATGTAAACACCTGAAAAAACCTAATACGGTAAACTAAAATTAAAACTACAAAACAATATTATGTTAAACTGCAGTATTGTACCTGATAAATAAATAATTCTTTTAATTTCTTTAACAGTGAATTTTTATATCACAAACTCAGTTCGTTTCTTGATATTAGTAAATTTATTAGACTAAACTGATTGTATTAATTGTTGATATGGCGAATTTATCGGTTACTTTATAAATAATAATGAAACAAAAACGTTTAACGTGTTGATGTTGAATAACGGGGAAAACATGCCAGACAGAACATTGAAGATTTGCAAAAACAAAAAACAACAGTTTATTATATTATCTATTGGTGGTAAAGCTTCATTTTGAAACATGGCTTACTTTCAAAATGTCACATAACACAAAATCTGCTGTACAGCTGTGATGCTACTGAATGTCTGCAGTGTGTACGAAAACGTTGGCCAATTTAAGAATCATGTTCTGTTAGCCTCCTTTACCAGAATGAAATGCGCTTCCTTACTTCTTCAAACTTAATCTCCAAGAAGCAGGAAAATGATTTTCATTATGAAAAGCAAACTACGGACAGTGGTAAAAGAAAATAATTTGCCATTCGATCATAGTTTAGAATGTACAATAGATATTGAGAACCTTTTCAATAGTATATCATTTTTATTTATATTTATATTTAGTGTCATGCGTCTTTTTAAAAGTAATCTATCTATCAAAATGAATATTTACAACATCAATAGAGAACGTAATAAACGGATTTCGATTTCTTAAATTGTTCCCGCTATTCAACTTATAAAAGTGGGAAGTGTTGTTTTTTTCACCTTTATTTTATGAATCACCGTATATTAATTAAATTTCATGATATCAAGAAATTCCAAAATAAGTACAGTGGCGCCTCATAATGATCTAGAAGTGAACCTCACAGAATAAAATGAAAATGTTTTATTATATTTTTTATTAAAAACATCTGTGATTAATTTTGGAATTGCCATTTGTGTTTTATCTAGATATTAAAATACACTTTTATTTTTACAAAATTTATTTTATAGAATCTAAGAAAATAAACAAAAATGAGAACGATATATTGGTCATAAAATGCATGTGCGTTTTAAGCAAACAAATGTTTATCTCAGTTCGGTAAATGTCATTAAATAAGATAGAACTCGTGACTTTCAAAGTGAAATCAAACACTGGATTCAACTGATGCATCATTTGTTAGTATAATTGGTATGAGTAATAGGAGATTTGTAATATAAAATGAAATATGCAAATGTCACGTCAAGAATGCAGCTTACTTTTAAAGTACAATGCAGAGATACGAAATTGCTAAACGTTTTGAGCTTAATATATTTGAATATTAGTTCATATTTACACCTCTTTGAACTAGACTTTATAATATGTTTTACGGGTTATGTGTAAAACAAATTTATTACTAAAAATGCAATTGTCGATATTATAATTATATAATTTACAGTGGAGATACAGAAAATGAATTTTATTTTGTATTTAATATTCTTTTTACCATGAGATTAGCATGTTATGCGTAAACAAATATTTCTAAACCAGACCATCTGTTTTTAAGCTAATTCAACTTCCATCCTTATAAATATAAAAACATTAAATATTAATATAAAGCATATTGTTAAATATATTCATCTCTCTACGTTAACTTTTCTGTTCAGGAGTCAGATGGCGCCTACTTCTATTTTTTAGGCGCCAAATAGCAAAATTAGTGGCCATTTTTATATACCGATTATGTATGTATGTATGTATGTATGTATGTATGTATGTATGTATGTATGTATGTATGCATGCATGCATGCATGCATGCATGTATGTATGTATGTGTGTGTATGTATGTATGTATTTATGTATGTATTGATGTATGTATGTATTGATGTATGAATATCTATATATTGTATCTATGTCGAGGTTGACTGTTACATACATAGATATTAACGCACTGGCTCAGGGGATACTAGTAATTAAATCCTTTCTGGCCTCACAAATGGTCCCATGCCGTTGCTGGGACTCGAACCTATGGCACCGAATCGCCCGCAACTTGCAGACTTGCCTCGATACCGTTTGAGCTATTGAGGCATAGTGTATGAATTTATGTATTTGTGTATGTGTATCTGTGTGTGTGCGTATGTGAGTGTGTGTAAACTATTGTTGTAAATATTAATGAACCTTGAAAAGCATGAAGTGTACCAGAGAAACAATTGTGCAATTTATATATGTACTGGCTGATTTTAGTATCTGTAAATGTCTGTTGAGTATTACACCAGAAAGTATAGTCTAAGTCTCTATCATAACATCTTGATTGTAATAAGTTGATTTAAAAATATGTTTACTAAAATGCAACGCTGGAGAGTGGCAGTCCTCCTATACATAAAACACTATTTCAATTCATTGATGTATGCTGTTATAATTAAATTTTCTTTGCGTCTATCTGATTGGTCCAGAGGTGCTTCCTTTTTTTTCGTTCATATCTCGATGAACCCCAAAAAATTAAGCCACGCCTACTACCCCCTCCCCCTCCCCCCCCCACTGACTCGCACTACTTTTGTGCAACAAGCCGGATTATTCTGGCAATCATATTTAGATATTTTGAAGAAAACACACGTGAAAGCTACAAAAAATGTATACGATAAACTAATGGAAAATGCTATAGCAGAGTAGACATATGGATCTATACGCATTGATTAAAAAAAAACCCACACAACAAAAAAACCTCTTCGCTAATCATGACATGAGACTCGGTCGTTGGCCAAAGAAATCATGTAGGAAACTTCACGCCTGTAACTTACTTGTAAACGATATTCAACAGCTGTTGGCGAAAATTAAACGGTTCCACCGACAGCATAAATGTTAGACACGTTCCCTTGATTCACTTTCATAAAATATAAACTAAACACGAATAGGACAATTCCTTCCAATATAACTAAATGATCCATAAAAATGCACAGCAGCTAGAGGAAATGACGTCATTTACAAAAAATCACCTGATTCAAATAATAGT
This sequence comes from Gigantopelta aegis, assembly GCF_016097555.1. Taxonomy (NCBI): domain Eukaryota; kingdom Metazoa; phylum Mollusca; class Gastropoda; order Neomphalida; family Peltospiridae; genus Gigantopelta; species Gigantopelta aegis. The sequence continues at coordinate 16,921,251 of NC_054699.1, read as the reverse complement.
GAATGAACGTTCGCATTCTTACGCGACATAAGTATCAATGAAGTTTACACAAACAATACTACATGCGTATTTAAAGCTAAACAAAATAAATTCAGTTATGTATTGTTAAGAAAGAAATGTTTTATTTAACGACGCACTCAACACATTTTATTTACGGTTATATGGCGTCAGACATATGGTTAAGGACCACAGATTTTGAGAAGAAACCCGCTGTCGCCACTACATGGGCTACTCTTCCGATTAGCAGCAAGGGATCTTTTATTTGCGCTTCCCACAGGCAGGATAGCACAAACCATGGCCTTTGTTGAACCAGTTATGGATTTATGTATTGTTAAAGTATGCATATTAATTTAATTATAAGATTTGACCACAATTATTTTTTGGTTCATGCAAGTATGAACCGAAAAAACGATGTCCATACTTTTGTATGACCCCCTACCCGGGATCATACAGTGTGCACATCGTTTTTTCGGTTCATACTTGCATGAACCAAAAAATAATTGCGGTCAATTCTTAAATAAATATGTGATAAGCAAAAATACACGTTTGAAAATTATTTTCCTCTGCTTTTTAATTCATGCATTAATAACACATTTTATTTGTAACGAATACGATTTTAATTTTTAATTTATAATAACAGTACTGTGTATTTTTCATGGAAAAGGTGGGACAAAATTGCCTCATAGTCGGAACATCGCAAGTAATACATTCGTGAATCTTTGTATATATTCGGGATTCGCCGATAGTTAACTGGTTTTCTACTTTATGCTGACGATTTGTTTGCGTGCTATATAAAAAAAGGTTGACAGAGATCCCAGTCTATGTTCATCACGTGATCATTTTTTTTTTTTTTAAAGTTGTTAATACGATTGTAATGTTTTGTTACAAACTTTTACTTTCCTTTTAAATAAAGTGTTTCATATGGTGTACCAAGAAACTTTTATAACTATTTAGATTTTACTCTGATAATATATACATGTTGAAATTTGATTTCGATCATTTGGCGAAAACATGGTTGGGTCCATTTTCGCGGTGATCATATTATTGATGATGTAATGATTTTTATCTCTTAAATCGAAGGCAAATTGGATTCCGCCTATGCGCTTAAAGTTTAGTGGTATTCAACGACTATTTCCCCAGAATTGTCCCCTAGCGTGACTATTTGTTATCTGTTATATGAACTTTTGGTCGGTCGCCGGGTGTGTGGGGGTGGTGGGCGGTTGGGGGCGACCATATACAATGTTTCAGAAAACAATGGTCGCATATGCGACCAAATCGGTCGCAATGTATAGGCCTGATATCGTTGTGTGTTCTCTCGCTCTACTATAAATTATCTAATTAAAATATCGACAATTTCATTTTTAGTTATAAAAAAACAACACATAACCCGTTAGTGTTATATGGATGATCGCTGTCCAGAATGTTTATATGTCTGGTTAATTTCTAAACCAAAAAACAACAAACTTTATTTCAATTAGTGATATTTCAATGATCGATTATAATAATCGAACATGTTTCGGTTTGACTCAATCGATGTTGATCGATTATAAAAACCCACAGTCGACTATGTGTGGAAATGTCAACTGTAATTGTTCCTCCAGTTTAGATGATTGAATTAAAGGGACATTCCTGAGTTTGCTGCATTGTAAGATGTTTTCGACTAATAAAATATTTTAACGATTACACTTACATATTAAATATATTTTCTTATTTAGAATATCAGTGTTTGTATATTCAATGTGTTTCTGGTCGTCTTAATATTTTTAAGAAGCCCAAACTAGATTTTGTCTTCAAATAATTTCGTACGTACGAAAAAATAAATAATTAGGAAATAAAATGAAATTTAACCTAATACAAATATTACAACGATCAGAAACACGTTTAATATACAGCCACTAATATTTTATGTAGAAAAATATATTTGATACGTAATTACAATCGTTGAAACATCTCTGTTAGTAGATGACCTCTTAAAAATTGCAGCAAACTCAGGAATGTCCCTTTAAGGTAAACGTGTTGGGGCTGCTAGATTTGTTTTTATGTATACACAAAGAAAAGTTTATTAAACAATAGTAGTTATTAAAGGTAAAATGTTCGATTTGTAGTGTCTATTCCAGTAAAGAGGACAGTATGATGTAGGATGCTCACAATTCAAATCTTTCTAATGCTCATATAGTTCTAATTGATTGTATAATATAATATGTATTGTACATGAAGTAGTAGATATTTGCTCATGTATGATTTTATGTGATCTGAGTTCAAATAAAGTGTTGTGTTGTTGTTGTAATCGAAAGTTGATTGGTTGGTGCAAACCGATTATAACTTTATTTCCATTCACTCAGGCCGTCAAACGACAGCATATGAGGACATATTTTACAATAGTTATTTACAGTGACAAGATGACAACAGGAGTTCTTCATAGAATATATACAGACATAATTCAAAATAGCTATATACACATTTTAAAAAGAAGACACATGGTGACAGAACATTTAAATAAAGCAGATACATTTTTATAAGTCAGTACTTTTAAAAGTATAACATGATATTGAAGATGTTTATCTATGCTTTACTAAATTTACTTGTAATTTCAGAGATTAATTTTGACAATTTACGGAGAGTGATTATTCTATTACAATTAAACAGTTCTTTGAATTTAAGAGTGCTAGGTTTTTTATAATAATATGGCTTTATAAACCTTTTGCGTGTATTCATGAAATAATTACATTTAAATAAGTAGTGATATTCATCTCCAATATCATTTTCTTCACACAATGTACATAATCTATTTTCGACTGGGATGCTATTCCAGCGTCCTGTTTCTATGGGTAAATAATGATTACATGTTCTGAATTTCAGAAGGTTGGTCCACAATTTTTCGGGTAATTTAATAAAGTATTTTTCCAAATTTAAAGTTTGTTTAAAAATAGAATATGTTTTGCCTTTGGATGTAGACTCGATGTTGTTATGCCATGTTTGTAGGTACTGGTCTAGTTGCCTTCGTTTAACATGCTCAATTAGTATTTTTACGGATGGTAAATTTTTCGACATATAAATATCAGTCATGCCTAAGTTATTTAACAGTTGTATTAAATTTTCTAGCCAATTATAACTGTGCCCGTTTGCAATGGAGTCTTTTATCATATAATTAAGAATTAAATTAGTGATTTTTGTAGATTTACCTTTAACTATACGTGCCCAGAATCCTATAATTCTTTGATCTATAACTAGTTTTAGTGGCGTTCTACCAAGTTACCCATATAACATAAAAATAGGCGTACCCATTTTTACTGGCAATAATCGTCTAAGAAAATTTATATGAATATTTTCTATTATGTTCACATTTTCGTATCCCCAGATTTCACAGTCATACATAAGTATTGGGAGGACCATTGAATCAAATAATTTAAGCTTGCAAACTATTGGCAAATTGTTATCATTGGCTTTAGATAAAACAAAATAATTGCTTTAGTTGCACGCTGAATTAAACATTGTTTTGTTATTTTAAATTTGATGATCGATGATGAAATCCCATCCGATTCTCAACACTTAATTCTAATGACCTCTGACCTCTCTTACAAAAGGAAAACAAATAAAGAAATGTTTAACGGGCCCGTCAGCGCATGTTAAACTATGCGGTTATTTGATGTCAAATGTATGGTTAGTTTGATATAATTCTGGTTGATAGAAAGAGGGGAAACTATTTGCTGCCACATGGGTTACGCCTGCCGATTAAGCATCAAGGGATGTTTTATGTGTATTTTCCTATAGACAGAACAGTACATACCATGGCTATTGAAGCACTAGCTGAGACTGGAAAAAAAAATCAAATTCCACTGTCGGTGATCGACCCTGCGATTTACTGCACCACGGGCGACTGTTCTAAAACGAAGCTACGTCCCGTCCCGGGAGAAGAAGAAGACAAAAAGAAATGTTTTATTTAACGACGCACTCAACACATTTCATTTACGGTTATATAGCGTCAGGCATATAGTTAAGGACCACACTGATATTGAGAGAGGAAACCCGATGTCGCCACTTTATGGGCTACTCTTTTCGATTAACAGCAAGGGATCTTTTATATGCACCATCCCACAAACAGGATAGTGCATACCACGGCGTTTGTTACACCAGTTGTGGAGCACTGGGTGGAACGAGAAGTAGCCCAATGCGGCCACCGACGGGGGGAAGAAGAAGAAGACATTTCCTTTCCATACTGTATGTTTTTTAACACCTATAGTTGTACAATGATTTCACTGAAGCGCACAAACCAGTCTAGCAAAACGTTCTTCTGCCCTGTCTGGCTGAACTCAGCCCAGATTCTTGGATTTCAAACGGTTTAATCAATAAACAGTAACAAGGCCCAAATAGGAGATACGGTGCAAGTAGGTCACCGGGAGTAGGTCATAGGGTTATACGGGTCTTGTTACTACTCCAATAGTTAACAATTCAGAGTTTTCATACATTTTTCCAAGCTGTAGAAAAACTATTATTGTTGTACTTCCTGCAACATATAAAACTGTTACTTATTAAAGAACGTTATTAAAATTTAGGGTGTCGATAAAAAAAAAAATCATCAAACGTTAAATAGCATATTAATATATAGAATTCTTGGCGATCAAAAGTCGCACTTCATCAAGGAAAATGTATCATTCAAGCTTTCAAAAGTCTATAAAGCATGAGTAGTCACACATGCTTTTAGCATTTTTTTTAAAATTATTATTTATGAAAACGTCGGTTGACTCGGTTTATTTCCCGCTTCAACTAATGCTCCACGACTGGTAAATATAATTTAAAAGACATGGTATGTGCTGTCCTGTCTGTGAATTAACAACGACATTGCATTGTTGCGTACTTCTGGGAGCGACACTAACGTTCGCAACAAAATCCGGATACATGGATTTCCGCTGGCACAACATAAGCTATTAGATCTCGTACCCATTAGTAGCAAAATATCTTTCATATGCACTTTCCCCACAGCAAGCGAAAGTGTAGGAATTATAGCGGGGTATGTGTCTAGAATGTGGCGAGCGAAGTTAATAAGGGCGTCGAGACATGCTCTACCCGAAAAAAATGTATTGAAAAACAAATTCGCTTGAGCAGGGGTGAGGAGGGAGTTCGAGCCCCAAAACCCACCCCCTGTTCACGCGCCTGCACAGCAATAGACCAAGGGGCTTTCAAATTTCAATTCAATTCTTTTATTGTATGTAAGGCCATTTATAAGCCGGAATTTGATACAGTAAAGTAAATGAGCGCTGAATGGTATGTATGTATGTATGCCCACAAAAAACTGTCACGTCAAATGTCGGAAATTAACGTGCTTATATCAAATGAATGTTCAAGCACGCTGAATGGTATAGAATGAAAAACACAGGGTCCATCCCAGGGGAGCGGTTATTGACTCGTGAATACACCTCATGCGAGCGTTCAATCGCTGAGCTACGCTCCACACCCGTAATTAAGGAGAGGTGAAACGTCTTAAAGAGACATACGCTAGTTTTTAAACACTACGGCTTATTTTTCAATATTAGAGCCTTCTTTGTAAACTAGAATAAAGTTGGTTTTGTTAAACGACAGCACTAGAGCACATTGATTAATTAATCATCGGCTATTGGATGTCAAACGTTTGGTAATTCTGACTCGTAGTCATCAGAATAAACCCGCTATATTTTTTCCCAATGCAGCAAGGGATCTTTTATATACACCATCCCACAGGCAGGAAGGCACACCACGGTTTTTGATATACCAGTCGTGGTGCACTGGATGGAACGAGAAATAGCCCAATGGGCCCACCGACTGGATAAACTAAAGTCAGACATTACTTAAGATTTCATTGTTTAGATTATCCATTTCCGTACATCCGAAGTGTTTCTGGTCATCCTGGTGTTTCAAATACCACGAAATGCATTTTTCGTAATTCTGAAATCGTACTTACCTCTGATAAGTAACGCTTATATAGACGAGCTCTAATCTACTTTTATTAGATGGTATTTCCCCATTTTAACGTCACGGTTTTATTTCACTCTATTGCAACTCCATCCAAAGTTGTTACAGATTTCTAGATTAAAGGCATACTGTCACAGACCACTGACCTATTAAATGGCCTAACAAAGTATTACCTAAACAAATATAAATTAGATTTTTCCCTAAATGTACATCTATGTAACCACCATACTCCACTAACTAATGATATTTTGTAAAAATAATTGAATTATGGCAATGGTCCATAATTCAAAAGCTAATATCGCCAAGAGGGTTGACATGGATTTCACTCCATCATAGTTCAGTTATGGTGATGCGATAGCTAGATTTGGTTTCCAAACATTAATGTAATTATCATTTATTATCAATTTTTTAAAGAAATGAGGTCCTTAAATCTGTGACAGTATGCCTTTAAACTTACTTTTAATTTTCACGGGTTGAACCTAGTGTATGCGACTTTAATATATCTCTTTGGTTTAAAAAAATGTATAAAATAAAGTATAATATACGTATAACCATTGAACATAGCTTACTGTCATCAACATCAACAGGTTTCTTTGAAAATAAGATATGTAAAACGATAATTTAAAAACATTATATGACCAATAAATGTTTTATTCATACATCGACAAAAAGGGAACCATTTTTACTGCTTCGACCGACTGTGGTGATAACAAAAGAACACAGTTTCAATTTAGTGAACTCCATTAAGTTTAAAAATAAAAAATGTAAAAACTCAACCATTTTACTCGACTCCCATAGATATAAAATTTACTTCTGGGAACAGACCAGACGAGGCGTGAATTGGCGTTCCGCAACGAATCCTAACACCCTGGTCTAAATAACCGCAACACATTTTACAATTTCTTGGTGAAATATAATGTTGTAAAGCACTTAACACGCCGCTAAATGAGTCATATAAAGCGACACAACAACGGCGCACTCTATTGTAAGCGCGGGCCACATAGTGTCGGTTTGGTGTTTTATTGTCCTTTTTATATCTTTCTTTATGTACTTGCGGGTCCTTCGCTGGCTCAATGCTCCACGGAACACCAATATTAGCCACAGTGTTTGGGGAGACCTATCACAGCTGGCTATTCATGTTGGAATCAGACAGGGGGACGTTTTATGAACGTTTACATTTGTTCATGGAGTAAAAATTAACAAGAGAAAATGGTAATTCGTCGTCGGCGTACAAAGACGCAACAATCGCCCAGCGATGGGTCTCCTTGTCGCTTTTACCCCTCCAGTGTCCCCCCTGGTGAGCGTCATTATGCTGTCATTGTCGAGCATTCTTCTGGTCTCATTGTCAGCAACGCTAACATAAAGTCGCCTGCGATGAAAGGCGCACAAAGAACGCACTACAAGTTTCCAAATAGCTTTAACAAAAAGCCATTTCAAGTAAACTCCAGCTATTACACCGGCACAATGGGGATCGCAGGGGGGTGTTGCGAGGGTGTTTCAATTTATGATAATTTCAGTTTTACCCTCTGAAAGGAGCGCTTTAGAAGTAATTGCTGTTTATTGTTGCAACGGAACAATAGCGAGCGTATTCCCAAGCCTCTCTCGCAACCTTGTTATTGTCAGCTGCTGTATGGGTTGTTAATCCACTGAAGTCTAACACAGTCGACAAACTCCACGAGTCATTCGGTGTGACTTGCAGAACAAAAAGCCTCTTACCGTGACATCAGCAACGCGTTCAGAAGGTCGAGCGCTCGCGAACGACTGTATTTCAATTTGACTGGTGCCATCGTCTTCTGTTTCATCACATTCACCTAACGCCCATGTTCAGCGACAGCGAGCGAAGCTAAGGGCACCGCCACACGATGCGAGTGCCTCGAACGAGAATAGATCCGAAAATAACCGATTGCGACAAGACACCATTACGGTACGATTGCATCGGTTGCTATGCAATCGACTATTCTGTATTACGTACTCTGTGAAGACTATTCCTGATAATCAATGCAATTACAAAATTCCAAGATATATCTCTATTAGTTTATGAAGATTGTTCCTGAGATTTATTTCATTAAAAATATCCAAAATATATCTCTATTAGTTTGTGATAATCAATGTCATTCAAAATATCTATCTATTAGTTTGTGAAGACTGTTCCTGATAATCAATGTCATTCAAAATATCTCTCTGTTAGTTTGTGAATACTTCCTGATAATCAATGTCATTCAAAATATATCTCTATTAGTTTGTGAAGATGTTCCTGAGAATCTTTGTGTTGAGTTTCATAACAATCAAATCAAAACTCTAGAAGATGATAAGATTTTCAATTTTTCAATGTTAAATTTCTATTTAAATTTTAAAATTCCATTAAAACTTCGAAACTTCGAAACTTTCAACTATCTCAGTATTAATTTCTGGGGACTGTCACAGAGAATCATAGTACAAACATCCGAGTTTCCTAACTGTCCGATCAATCAAAATTCTAGGAGAAGATAGACTTTCACGTTTTCAATTAAAAAACCCCAACAAAACAAAAACAAAAAAGCTAACAAAAAACAACCCACTTACTAATACAAATTCTAAAATTCAAACTATTCGAAATATCTCACTATTAGTTCATAAAGATTGCCTCAGAGGGTTATTGTACCACGTTTTAGAAGAGTGTAATCAAATGTCTACGAGAAGAGATAGATTTCAAAGAATGTTGACGTACGGACGTCAGACAAATCGGTATTAAAAAAGCTCCACGTCATAGGTTAGCTAAAAAGGAAATCTTTAAATGTTGCGGGGGGGGGGGGGGGGGGGCGGGACGTAGCCCAGTGGTAACGCGCTCGCTCGATGCGAGGTCGGTTTGTGAACAATCCCCATCAGTGGTCCCAATTGGCTATTTCTTGTTCCAGCCAGGGCACCACGACTGGTATATCAAAAACGACCCTAGTATGTGTTATCCTGTCTGTGGGATGGTGCATATAAAATATCCCTTGCTGCTAATGGAAAAAATGTAGCGGTTTTAACATCCAATGGTTAATAAATCAATGTGCTCTAGTGGTTTCGTTAAACAAAACAAACAATTAAATAGCTAAATGTTGGGGGAAGAGTAACTCTCATTCTGAAGAAAAAAAATTTACTTACAAAGAAGACGGTGGACAATAGTATGTGTTGTAGACCCTAGCTTCTCCATGGTATGGCATTTGCGTAAAAATAAAATTTTGTAAAGTATGTACTGAAGCGAACAGTTTATCATCAATAGAGAACAAACTGCTTCTGCGCTATTCAACAATTTCAATTTCAAATTTCAATTCAATTCAATATATTGCCCAATACCAAACAATCTGGTGCCAACAGAGATAAAAATTATATAACATCAATAACAACAACAACAATTAATATTATAGGAATAAAATGATAATATAAAAATAAAGTATATTATAAAAATGAAATAGTCAAAATACTTTGAAATAATTAAATTAAATTACTTTCCCGTTGATAGCCGTGTCGCGAAATATGTCCGCCCCCCCCCCCCCCCCTGGAAAATCGCCGACCGGCGATTCTATTTCGAAATAAAACCACCGCCCCCCCCCCCTTCCAAATATATTCGTCCCGTATGTAATGTGTTACAGGTGTTGCGAAATATGTTAGCCCCCCTCCCCCCCCAAAAAAAATCGCCGACCGGGGATTCTATATAAATGTTGATACATGGTTAAGAATTTCAATGTCAACATTATTCTATGACATAATAAAAAATATGAAATTGGGACAATTTTTAAGAAATCACCCCATGTGTGTGTGGGTGTGTATATATGTGTGTGTGTTATATGTATGTGTGTGTGGGTGTGTATATATGTGTGTGTGTTGTATGTATGTGTGTGTGGGTGTGTATATGTGTGTGTGTGTGTTGTATGTATGTGTGTGGTTTGCGTGTGTGTGGTTATTTAGAATGGTTATTTTCTATTATTTTATTTCCAAACAATGTATTTTGTTCAGAATTCAAGGAAGGAAATGTTTTGTTTAACGACGCACTCCACACATTTTATTTACAGATCTATGGTGTCGGATGTTCAGGTTTCCAAATCGCTTCTCAACACGTTAATATGACATTGACGTTTTGTATTGACGAATAAAAAAAATACAAATTTCACTGTTCATCTATTAACCAGCAAAGATTTTTTTTTGGACACCATATGGAGCACGTGGCGATGGTCTGCATGTTTACAATAAGCTAGTAAAGAGAAATATTTTAGGGTAATTTATAATACAATGTACGTATCGCGGAATGAAATCATGTGTAAAAAGTGACTGTATGCTATTTTACTTGTTCTGTGCAATAGTGTGAATCAGGGACAACAGATGGCGCTGTGTTTGTTGTCTTTGTTCTTAAAGCCCTTCAAGTTTTTTTTTCTTTCAACGAATGCATTGTCATTAGAATATTATGTTTAATATATTTTTTAATTATGTGTGAAGTTTTTTGAAGCTGGTATTTGGGTGTTATTATTTTTGGAACAACAGGTGTTGATAACAGAAAGCGAGTCTTCACAGAAACAACTATTTTATTAAAGTATCACATGATGTAAATCGTTTATATAAAAGTATTGGGGAAAATATAGAAGATAAAGAAATAATTTGCATATATTATTATGTTATATATGTTATAAAAGTTAATGCATGTTATAAAAGTTGCCAATTTCAAGAGAAAGGACCATAGGAACCCCACCCTCCTGTGTGTGTGTGTGTGTGTGTGTGTGTGTGTATATATATATATATATATATAATGCATGTTATAAAAGTTGCCAATTTCAAGAGAGAGGACCATAGGAACCCCCCACCCTCCTAAAAAATTAAAGTTCTCTTTCCTTTGAACAATTTCTGTAAAAACATTTCTTCAATTGCCCTTTTCAGGGAATTGGTCACGTGTTATTTTGTCTTTGGTCGCCTTTCTGGACAGTTCATGGATCCGCCTTTTGTTGTACCCTCTTCTCGCCCACATATCCCACCCCTTCTAGAAAATCCCTTCTTTCGTTCCTCTAGCAAGATCGATAAATCAAAGGTCGCGATATGTTCTGCTGTGAAAGTGAAATTTGTTTTAAGAAGTTTCGAATTTTTGAATTTTATTTCTTTTTAAAACCCAAACCCATCTGCATTCACCGGATCAGAGGGCGGGACGTAGTCTAGTGGTAAAGCGTTCACTTGATGCGCGATCGGTCCAGGATCGATCCGCGTCGGTGGACCCATTGGGCTATTTCTCGTTCCAGCCAGTGCTCCACAACTGGTGTAACAAAGGCCGTGGTATGTACTATCCTGTCTGTGGGGTGGTGCATATAAAAGATCCCTTGCTGCTAATCGAAAAGAGTAGCCCATGAAGTGGCGACAACGGGTTTCCTCTCTCAATATCTGTGTGGTTCTTAACCATATGTCCGACGCCATATAACTGTAAATAAAATGTGTTGAGTGCGTCGTTAAATAAAATATTTCTTTCTTTCACCGGATCAGCTTTAGAAACCTGAATTAATATATTAATGCAATTCTGTCGTTCACAGTAAGGTGTATAATCTAAAACCTCAAACTAAAACAATACTTTTTTTCTTTGTAAAAAAAATGCCAATCTTTGTAAAAAAAACAAAAACACCTTTCAAAGAATGGGAGAATTGTTAATTTATATTTGAACACAAAATATGCAGTGTTTAAAAACATTCGGTTTGGTGCACAATAGCAGCACATGTTATTCAAATAGTTGTTTAAAAAGTGTATTGATACCGAATTCGGTTATAAATCTATAAAACCACACTCTTGTTTGAAAACAAAACTAAAGGAAATTCTCGAGTTCTGCCATTTTAATTAGTATTGTTGACAGTGTTGCGACTCTCCAATGGAAAACTATTTCCTCAAACAGGCAAAGCAATGGAACGAGATATCTGGTTTCCATCTTGGAATACATCTGATAGGTTTACACGATTGATTAAAAACAAATTTCTTGTTTCTACCGCACCCGCTGTCGCGTGCTTGACATAAAGAGATGTTCATCAAATCGTGTATCATTTAAAGCAATATTAATTAAAAATTGATTTCCAAACCCGTCTCCATCATAATAGTTATATTATGCGGTCTGTAGCGTTAAACGTTGCCAATCTCCGCTGCAGACGACCAAACTCCAATAGAGAACCAGTGAGCAGGCGCGACCGGAAGTGTAGCCTCGCACCCAGGACGTGTTTTCCGCCAGAAAGCAAATTGTCCAAGAAGACGGCCATTATTTCTCGTTCTTTGATCAAATAAATGGACATTTTTGTCTGGTGTGTTCGCGATACAGTGTCTCCTTGTTCCGTGAAAGAACTCGCAGTGAAAATGAGGTGGAAATTAGAGCCATGCCGATACTGACGATTTTTCTGATGTGGGCAAATTGAAAATAGGAAATTGATATTGGCATTGCGTCTCACGCGCCGTTTTCTTCCACCTATTAAACGCAAATAGCGAAAGATGAGAATTGAACAGTGTGCCCCTTTTTGAAAGTGAAAATCACACTGCAGGAAATGAAGTGAGTTTGAGGAAATGGTACATTACAAGCAATAAATATTAGTTCTTCGGTCGGCAGGCAAAAGTGCGGGGGAATCGTGATCTTTGTCTAGTAGGAAAAAAAAGCACAGAAAATAGGTCTTGGGGATCTATTGAGGACGAGAAAAGAATACTTTAGTTTATTTTATAAAAGAGAATTAGATTGAAATGGATTAGCCACATCGCTGATTTCTGTATACAAAAAAAAAGAGTCAAAGTATGTAATATAAATTGTTTGCATTTCTTACGAAGGAGGTTAGCTAATATGTAGCAAAATGATTTTTAAGAATTTGAAACCATTTAGGGAGATTTCCTGACACAATATTTACAATTTAAAAAATTAGTTTTGGCTGTTTTACAAATTGTTCAAGATGCCTTCCAATGGGGCCAACAAAACGGGTTTTTTTATTTGATTGATGTTGGTGCGATAAAATTAAGGAAAATAATTGCGAAAAAATTGAATGTAGTCATTGAGATCTATATGCAGAAATGTTACTTTTAAAGAGACATCCCTGAGTTTATTGCCATTGTTAAAATCATAAAATGTTACCGACTCTAGACGTTTTAATGACTAAAATTACATATTACAGGCACAGAACCTAGTTTCAACTCGTAAAAATGGACACCAAGTTTAGTTATTCTACAAACTTGTAACACACTTGTAACACAAGAGTCCGTGACATTAAAACAGGGAATATCCTTAAAAATAGACTAGAGCTCGAATCAATAACTGCAACTTCTCAGACGCACGTGCGTTTTTAAAAATATGAAAAATGCATTTTGTGATATTAGAAACAGGATGATCAGAAACAATAAAATATAAGTAATGTTTGATTTCAATTATCATAAAACACTCTAATAGTGAAAAGTATGCTGTTGTGTTTAAAAACTAGGGTATGTTCCTTTATATGTATTTATTTTTCTGCATAAAATATCAGTGTCTGTATATTAAATGTGTTTCTGATCGTCCTAGTGTTGGTGTAGGTCAGACTTCATTTTATTTTCTGAATTTAATTTTTTCGCATATACGAACTTATTAGGAGACCAAATCCAGTTTGGGCTACTGACAAATATTAGGACGAAAGAAACACATTGAATATACAGACACTGATACTCTAAACAAAACAAAACAAAACCAAGAGCCAAACATATCTACAGGAAACGATTTTTTTCATAGTTGTGTTTTTTTTCTTTCTAAAACACTTTTACTTTTTTCTTATGTCAAACCAAACTGAAATTATTTACCAAAAAACATTTTTTATAGGAGTTTGGGACGGACTATGGTATGAAATTTTAGTCGTTAAAATATTGTATTAGTCGGAATCGCTTTACAACTGCAGCAAACTTAAAACAGTCTCTTTAAAAAATGAGGTCAGAGGATTATTGGCTATTATGTTCAACGTTATTAAATATCGATAGAATAGAAGGTGGGGGTCGGGAGGGTATAGAGTTCGTCATAGTCTTCACCAGGCAGGCACCACGGAGCAGGTGGGGGTGGGGGCTGAATCAAAACTATTATTGGTAGGAAATCTTAAGCCATTTTGTAGAATGAAGGAAATTGCATTTCAGGACATCTAGTTTTGGCAGTTTTACGGGAAGAATACCCCCCCCCCCCCCGAACCCACTAGAAACTTTGCTTTGCATCCTCGATCTCAGTCAGCACCCCCCCCCCCCCCCCCCCCCCCCAATGTCTACTGGCTTCCATCGTGCCTGCCAGGGTAGGACGAATCTTCAGAAGGTTTTAGAATTAATATTATAAACTCTTCGTCGTATACTGAAGTTAATGGAACAATCTTATAAATATTTGTGTAATGCGTGTATATTCGAAACAGGCGCAATTAACAGATCCGCATAATATATAACAAACTATTACAATACATGTGTGTTTATGTTCTCGAATATATTTTAAAGGGACAAACCCTAGTTTCAACCCATGAAAATTAACACTAAGTTTAGTTAATCTACAAACCTGTAACAACACACTTGGATAAAGTTACAACAGAGTGAAACAAGAGAGTGTGATGTTAAAACCAGAAAATATCCTTAAAAAACAGACTAGAACTCGAATCAATAACCGCTACTTCTCAGACGCACATGCGTTTTTAAAATACAAAAAAAAGCATTTTGTGATATTAGAAATAACAGAATGACCAGAAACACTTCGGTTCTACAGAAATGGATAATCTAAACAATAAAATATAAGTAATGTTTGATTTCAATGATCGTAAACGGATCTAATAGTAGAAAATATGCCATAGTGTTTAAAAACTAGGGTATGTCCATTTAATAGATGAAAATACATTTATAGTTACAGTAATATTTAGAGTTCCAACCATGCATATTCAAAACAGATCCAATAAACAAAATGTTTGTTTTGTTTAACGACACCACTAGAGCACATTGATTAATGAATCATCGGCTACTGGATGTCAAACATTTGGTAATTCTGACACGTAGTCATCAGAGGAATGCAGCAAGGGATCTTTTATATGCATTTTGTCACAGATAGGAAAGCACATACCACGGCTTTTGAACAGTTGTGGTGTACTGGTTGGAACGAGAAAAAACCCAATCAGCTGAAGACCAAAAACACCCAAATGCACATATAAAACAAAACAAAACTACACGTATTTCTATGTATGTATATTTAATTATTTAAAGGCACAGAACCTAGTTTTAACCCGTAAAAAATGACAAAAAAAGTTTAATTAAATTACAAACCTGTAATTCATTTGGATAAAGTTACAATAGAGTGAACGAAGAGTCTGTGGCGTTAACGTGGAAATATCCTTAAAAATAGACTGGAACTCGAATCAATAAACCGCTACTTCT
This sequence comes from Gigantopelta aegis, assembly GCF_016097555.1. Lineage (NCBI taxonomy): Eukaryota > Metazoa > Mollusca > Gastropoda > Neomphalida > Peltospiridae > Gigantopelta > Gigantopelta aegis. Next base: position 16,905,936 of record NC_054699.1, on the reverse strand, counting down.
CAGACGCACGTGGGTTTTTAAAAATGTGAAAAATGCATTGTTTGATATTAGAAACACCAGAATGACCAGAAACACTTCGGTTCTACGGAAATGGATAATCTAAACAATAAAATATAAGTAATGTTTGATTTCAGTGATCATAAACGGCTCTAACAGTGAACAATATGCTGTAGTGTTTAAAAACTAGGGTCTGTCATTTTAAGTTTTCAAATCTATTTTTATTAGATGAAGATACATTTATATAGATACAGTAATATTTAATCTTCCAACGACTAAAACAAACAAGTGTAAAAATGTACAAACATTCCTTCATGTGGAATGCTGTCATCTACTAGATATACAAAGAGAAATGCTAGTTTGTAGAGGTTTGTTGGCATTGTTGGTGTTCACTAACATTGAAATAGAAAAGTTATGTTTACGACTTGCCACGTTCTGTGATTCTGTGAACAGAATGCGCCAGGAATGTCTCGAAGAGCGCACGGAGCGTAAACAATGGCAGCGTCTTAACAGCGCCTACAACAGCGACAGTAAAATCAAAACAATGCTACAATGACACGCGCCTGTCCAAGATTGTCTTATGTAACTGTTTCCAAAATCGAGGTTTAAAATAGACAACAACAAAAAAATAACAGTAAAAATTACTGTTTTTAATTCATTTTGTTTTTGTTCTGTGTGGGGTTTTTTCTTTATAAATCAATGTGCTCTAGTGGTGTCGTTAAAAAAAAAAAAAACTTTAATTTTTTTTATATTCATTTATTATAATCTTTAGTTATTCATCCATTCATCATTAATTTACATTTATTTATTTATTTATCCATTTATTTATTTATTTATTTATATAATTCTCATTCATTCATTCATTCATTCATTCATTCATTCATTCATTCATTCATTCATTCATTCATTCATTCTATATGTCACAATGACTAAATGTTTGACATCCAATAGCCGATAATTACTTAATCAATTTGCGCTAGTGGTGTCGTTAAACAAAACAGTCTTAATATGTAATAACTCTAGCAATCAGATACATTGTATATTCTACGCTCGCCACGTTAGAAATCACGTCAAAGCGAATATTCTTTTATTTACATAAATTTTTGTGTGAGCATGGCTTGACCCCCAAATTCCCGAAACTTCGTTGGCCACAGACTACTAGTATACCCCTTGTGTAAATTCCTGCGCACGTACCTGTTATCGCACCCAATGGGAGCTACACTCAGCCCGTCTCCGCAAACCAAGGTTCCATCACGAAATGTCGTACTCTCAACGGAATGGTACCTTAGCTTGCCAAGATGCATCCCGCCTTATTAAACAATCTGATGAAGAAGGAAGGAAGGAAATGTTTTATTTAACGACGCACTCAACACATTTCATTTAAGGTCATATGGCGTCTGACATATGGTTAAAGACCACACATATATTGAGAGAGGAAACCCGCTGCCGCCACTTCATGGGCTACTCTTTTCGATTAGCAGCAAGGGATCTTTTATATGCACCATCCCACAGACAGCATAGTATATACCACGTTACACCAGTTGTGGAGCACTGGCTGGAACGAGAAATAGCCCGTTGGATCCATCGATGGGGATCGATCCCAGACCGACCGCGTATCAAGTGAACGCTTTACTACTGAGCTACGTCTCTCCCCCTGATAAGGAAATTCGTATTAGGTGAACATACTGGTATATTAAATGACTCGGTTGTTTACATCCTGGACGAGATATAGATAGTGATCGCCTGAGGTGTGCTGGTCGCAGGATCAATCACCCTCTGTGGACTTGAGTTATTTTCACCCTATCCCAACCAGTGCCCCACAAATGGTACATCAAAGGCATATATGTATTGGCCTTTTTATGGACCAAAGGAAATATTTTATTTAACGACGCACTCAACACATTTTATGTACGGTTATATGGCATCGGAGATGGTTAAGGACCACACAGATATTGAGAAAGGAAACCTGATGTCGCCACTTCATGGGCTACTCTTTTCGATTAGCAGCAAACGATCCCTTACTGTTTTACCGACATGAGTAACCAATGGCCAGTTTCCTCTCCTTTCTGTTATTGACCAAGTGCCAAAATAACCATATGTTAGACACCACATAGTCGTAGTTTAAAATGTGCCGAGGTGTCGTTAAACAAACATTCCCTTCCTTTCCAAACCATGTGTCGAAATGGCCATATTATATCAGACACCCAATACCCGTAGTTTAAAATGTGCTGAGGTGTCATTAAACAAACATTCCTTTCCTTTCAAAACCAAACATCGAATATAACAATGTTAAGACACCAAATAGCCGTAGTTTAAAATGTGCTGAGGTATTATTAAACAAACATTCCTTTCCTTTCCAAACCATATGTTGAAATGGCCATATTATATCAGACACCAAACAGCCGTAGCTTAAAATGTGGTGAGGTGTTGTTAAACAAACATTCCTTTCCTTCCCTGATGTTTACACGGAGTCCTTGACACACAAATCGCTACCACGACGACCGACATCGACGTGTTGACAACATTTAATGGAGATAGTCGCATTGTATTTCCGTCAACTCCTCCATTCTCTCCCGTCCGATTTCCTGAGATCTCAAACTTGAAGAGGCTTTCACTATTTTGTAAAGAGTTTCTAGAAACAGAACGGAGAGCTATTGTTGTAGAATGACAAAAAATAAAGTCTTAACTATTTTCAAGTTTTAAAAGATCTTTGTGGCAAGTTACAAAGCACGACCGGACCGCTTTTGTGCACGGGTGACGGCTACTCAGAAATGAGGCGTTGGGTCAACAAGGGGAGATAACAATCGCGGTCCGGTGCGTGGCTTCCCAGGCCGGTCCGGGATTACGGCGCGATTTGGATATTCTGTGTAGGTGGATCGTGACTGCGGACGGGCTCTGGCTTATAAAGTTCTTGTTGATTGGATATTGTCTTTCAGGGGTTTTCATCTATTGTTGGTGGGGGTTTTGTTGGTACAGATGAGCTTAACACTAATCGCCGACAGAAATACTTTAAGAAGTAACTAAGATGGCTCGTCCTGTTTATATTTTTCATTCTTTTTTGTTTGCTCTTTAAAATCTTTTATGTTAACACTGCATCAGGATTGCTACAGATTTTATCATGGTGAGGTGGGGAAGGAGGGGGAGGGAGGGGAGGGAGGGGGGGATGTGTGTTAAAAGGGTGTAAACGTGACCAGACCATACCCAGCCAAAAATAAGTAGGGTAGCAGTTGAAAGAAAATCAGGACATGGTAAATAAGTCTGATCCAGGTAGAGTGTTAGTTTTCTCTGTAATTAACGACACCACTAAAGCACATTGACTTATTAATCATCGGTTATTGGATGTTACGCATTCGATAATGCTGACATATAGTCTTAGACGAAACCCATTTGCAGCAAATGATTATTTTTATATGCACGTTACCGTAGACAAAACAACATACTGGTTGCGTCGAAAAACCCCAAATAACAACTCGTCTGTCTCTTTTTATGGGCAAGGGGAGTGGGGACAAATGCCCCTGGCACTCACAAGGTACGGCCCTGCCCCCATCCTAACAACACAAAGAGACATGAATTGCACGAAGACAGTGAATTTGTCGGCAAAGTCAAATTCATTTTATTGTTTATTCGCTCAAATCATATACATGGTACATGACATAAAAATACAATGCAATTAATAACAATACAATGCATAATAATACATAACAATGCAATGCAATGTGAGCAAGTAATGCTGGATTGATGTTTCCACTGGGACAGCATTATAAAAATGTTTTAAATATATATATTATATCTGTGTAATTTCACATAATTAAACGCATTTAAAAAAACAAAAAAACATTGTCTTATATATTCGCAAAATATTATTAGCAAATCCACATTAAATTAAACAGTATATTCATTTTAATTTAGGTAGGATTACTACAATAACAGGGGCAGATCGTGAAAATATGTGTTGAGCTCTAAGGCACACGGATTAACTCATAAAAACTGCGACCCAATTAATTGGGTTTTTCTTTTTTTATATAAAGCCAGAAAAAAAGAGGCGCTTGAATATACACAGGGTCCTAATCACCACCTGGATCCGCTTCTGCAATATCAGCTATTTTCCCCTGTGAGTGCTGTTCCTTGTGAGTTTTTGGTGACAACACTGTGATGCAGGGTCGGATTTAGACCTTGGGGGGCCCGGGACACTTCAGGTTCGGAGGCCCCTCAACATAGAAGAAAAATTAACTAATTTTATAATTATTAAATTTTTTAAATAAAGGAAGTCCTTAGTGGGGGGGGGGCTTCTGACAAGGGGGGGGGGGGGGCGGGTCAACTGCCTCCTTATAAATCAGGCACTGCTGTGATGGTGTTCCTTCACATAAGCGTACGAGACGGGAACAGGGGCAAGAGCAAAACCTCAAATTCGGGCAAAAATAATAGACATATTTGAGCAAAATGTGCTAATCCGATACTTTTTTTATTGTGTTTCCATCAATCTATCCTCAGAAGTTAGTTGTAATCCATGTAAAATTGCGTAGAGATTCGTTTGTAACCCTATATAGCTGTTTGGTAAAAATGCTAATATTATGAATTAATGTTGTTATCCAGATTCGGGTATTTTCGTTTAATTCGGGCAAAAACCAGTCTCCCCCCACCTCTACAAAATTGAGGGCCCATACACCTACCTATGTTCCTTCGATTGTCGGTTCTACAAGCATTTGTGATATATTCAGCTCTACATATTTTAATTTTCCGGTTTGTGTTGCACGTTCGATGTTTAAATGGTCTGATTATAACGTTTGTTTTTGTCTTTTTGAAATTTTATATTCTGTTGCACTAAGATATTTCTTTCATGAATGTGCCTTTTTCACAGCTGTTTGCACTATTTAACTGATAACAACATTAATAAAAAATGGTATAATGTGCTTTGTATTCACGGGTATCATTAAAATATATTTGTTCAATTCAGTTCATGCAACTACAATGTAGTTCTAACAATTTAGCGTACAGGTTTTTTTTTAAAGGTATCTGGCCTTGTTTCAGTGTTTCGTCAATAACAAAACCTACCAACCAACACAGCAATATAAAACAGCCTTGGGGTAGAATAAACAGTTGTACACGGTGACAAAATACACACAATGCTTCGGTATACGATCAATGCGTGATAAGTTTATTTCACACAATCGAACGAGTTAACTAAATCTCTATTATATACTGTGTGTCCTTGTCGTCCACTTCTCCCGTTTATTTCAACACAATCTGTTTTATTAATTGTTTCCCCCGCCACTAGGAAATCGCGTAATTAATGGATTTCTATAAATTTCTCGCAATCTGTCACGTTACGTCTAGTAATTACCCATAATTGTCAGTTAACAGGGGTTTCGAGACAACGGCCATCACGGGCCATTACTCCCGTTCTTGTGTCAGTTCACTCCTTTGTAAAGCGCGCACCGCACCATTGTTCAAACAACACAAAGCCAACATAATTTATGGATAGCAAACAAGACGCCCTGAGAGTTCCAATGTGAGTCGGTGTCTTGCGGGATTACTTTGGTATTGTGTCAGGTGACATATACTGCGATGCGATTGTTCAGGGGGTTTGTTTTGGCGAGTCCTGTAACATACAGAGGTGTAGATTTCAATTAAGTACCCATCATCAACACAAAAACACAATGTGTTTCGTTTGTCGGGCCACGTATCGCTGGATGTTGGTTCTTTGTGGAAGGGTTTTGTCCGTTTTGAAAACCCCACAATAGGATCACAGTGGTGTTTGGGTATCACATGACGGACCGCAAATGACTGCATTTGACAAAATGACACGCTAGGATTTTGTAGCATAATTTAGATGATAACAAAAAACACCGGCAATCGATGCTAAATCAGTGTTAACAAATTAATGTAATGTTTGTTGTAACCCGACTAACTAAAATAAAAATCGATTTGTGTCACTTATTTCTAGCAATATTTAAAAAATGTTTTTATGTTTATGTATAGGGTGTGACAGTGTGTGGGGGGTGGGGGGGGGTGTGTATTTTCTTTCTTTGAATATATTAAATTTGTTCAATACAATACCATCTGTGACAGAAAATATGATTTCTATAATCAATGGGATCAGTTGTCCCGTACATACACATTTCTGATGGGTGGGATCCGCGGGGTGTGTTGTTTGTGTGTTTTCTGTTATTGTTGTTGTTGTTTTTTGGTTGGTTTGTTTGGGGTGGGGGGGGGGGGGGGGGGGGGGGGGGTCGGGTTTGTGTGTTGTGTATGTGTGTGTGGAGAGAGTCTAGTTTTGTTTTTGTTTGTTTGTCTGTTTTTGCATTAGTTTGCGGATTTTGTAATGGGGGGGGGGGGGGGGGGGGTGGGGGGGGGGGGGCACAAAATTATAAAAAGTGCAAATTAAGTTTGTGTAGGCAAATAGGCCGTGGATCAAAAGGTAGCAATATCTGTAGAGAAGTTCGGGGTCATGCTCGCCGGAAATTTTCAAATAAATGTGCTCAGAGACGCGTTTTTAATGCAAATTGGTGTTGTATATTATGAATTAAAATTATATATTAAAAATGCATTTCAAACCGGAGTGGGGGGGGGGGGGGGGGCTCACAGAACCCCTGTGACAATTCTCACTTTATCCCTCAACGAATTCGATGGTTTAACCACTACATCACCAAAGCCGGTTTCTGTATTTATAATAATGAAAACGATACGTAATGGGATAACAGTTTCTTTTAAAGTCATAGCCCCTAGTTTTTCTAAAAACGCACGTTCGTCTAAAGAAGTAATGGTTAATGAGACAAGCTCTAGCTATTTTTAAACAGTATTTCCCTGTTTTAACATCACATTTGCTTCTCTCTGTTATAACCTTATCCAAATGTGTGTTACAAGTTTATAAATTAATTAAACTTAGTGTCCATTTTCACGGGCTGAAACTAGGGTCTGCGCCTTTAAAAGTATATTTGTATTAAAAAAAAAATGTTAATAAATTTCGACCAAATATGCATAGTTATAGCATTATTAGTTTCTGTTACATATTTTGGTTATAGTTTTTTGCAAATAACTGTTATTAAATTGACTATCAATCATACGTTTGCTGCTATTGTCACGTATTTCCGACTAGTATAGCATTTTTACGACTACTGTTACAAATGCAATGTATTTTCTTCTTTAGAATATCGATGTCTGAATATACAATATGTTTCGAGTCACACTAACGTTTGTAGCAATCCACTAGATTTTTTCTTCCAACAATTTCGCACGTACGAAAAAATATATACACAATGATTTATTAATCATCGGCTATTGGATGTCAAACATTTGGAAATTTTGACTCGTAGTCATCAGAGAAAACCCGCTACATTTTTCCTAAAGCACAAAGGATCTTTTATGTGCACTTTCTCACAGACAGGAAAGCACATACCACGGCCTTTGACCAGTTGTGGTGCAGTGGTTGTAACGCACTGGATACAGAGAGCCTGATGTTTTTAAGATGAAAATGTATTTAAAGTGTAATTTTAGGCGTTATAAAGGGAGTATTATTAATTTAGTAATACGCATCTTATAATGGTAGCAAGGTAGGAATAGTTCTTTTATTATTATTATTATTATTATTATTATTATTATTATTATTATTATTATTATTAATTTAGTAATACGCATCTTATAATGGTAGCAAGGTAGGAATAGTTCTTTTATTATTATTATTATTATTATTATTATTATTATTATTTTATTAATGAAAACGATATGATGGGATATAAAATATTTAAAGACATGTTTAGAAATAGTAGTCCATAAATCTCGACCACATTTGCATACAGTATTTTATAACTGTAGGTTCTGCAATGCCTTTTTGTATTAGCATGTTTATTACGTAAATTTTATTTTTGTTATTAAAGTAATGAAAATATATGTTAGGATATAATATGGAGAGTTTAAAACATATTCCCAAACAATGCTGGCTTTAATTGTTTTAACATATGTAATAATGTATGTTATTTCTATTATAATAATGAATATTTAAAGATATATTTTTTAAAGCCTATTTACACATGTAGTTCCTAAAATCCGACCACATTTGCATATGTATAACATTGTTTTGTCATACCTATTTATTTATCGACTCTGTCGCCTAAACAAGGAAGGATCTAAAGGAGGTGTCCCCCAATATATTTTTTAATGCTCCTTTTTGGAACAATTTGTTTACTTCTTCTTTCTTTTTTTTTTTTTTTTTTTTTTTTTTTTTTAAGTGCCCTTTTCAGGGAGTTGGACCATGGGTCCCCTCCCTTAAATATTACCTGGATCCTCCCTCACTAAATTCTTATTATAATGTAAAAGGTTTTAACTCTGGTCTGTACATCTACAGATATTTCTTTTCATTCTACGACTTCTTGTAAAAGTTCATCGCCGTCAACCAATTGATTCGCTACAAACGATAGCTTTTGTCATACAAAGCACGGCCCAGTCATCTTTCTTATTCTGCCGGTGTAGGCCCTAAATGTTCCCTGTAATTGATTTGTCGAGTTAACCGTGGGCTATCAGCTATTTATTGTACAATTTACAAAACAAATAAATGGCCGCTAAAGAGAAAGCCACCATCTTGTAACGGAAGAATTTCGCGACGATAATTCCAATGACAGCCGATTTGACGAGTAATTCGTTGTTTAATTGACCAAACTCGCTCGGAGCTCTTCGTTTTAATTATTCAAAGTGTCCAATCAAATCGACACTGAAATAGACTTAAAGGGCTACGTGCTAAGAGAATCTGCACACATGCAATAACAGCAATTATAATAACTCAATTGTTAGAGTAATTTACCACGGGGAGATCACGGTGGTTTGTTACTTCAATCCCCTTATATGCATTCTAGAAAGTCGCCGTTAGACTTGTATGTGGCTATACTAACGAATAATTCCAGGGAAAGGAAAAGAATGAAATATGCGTTTAATGGCATCGGAGGCACATTTTAAATTACAGTTATTTAGTGTCTATACAAATGGTTATTTTGACACTTAGGTAGGGAGAGAGGTAGAGAGAGAGAGAGAGAGAGAGAGAGAGAGAGAGAGAGAGAGAGAGAGAGAGAGAGAGAGAGAGAGAGAGAGAGAGAGAGAGAGAGAGAGAGAGAGATAGAGACAGACAGACAAAAAGAGAGAGAGAGAGTGAGAGTGAGAGAGAGAGAGAGAGAGAGACAGAGAGAGAGAGAGAGAGAGAGAGAGAGAGAGAGAGAGGAGAGAGAGAGAGAGAGAGCGGGACAGGGGAAGGAGGGAGGGGGATGGTAGAGGAGGGGAAGGAGGGAGAGAGAGGGGGGAAGGAGAAGGGAGCTTAGAGAGAGAGAGAGAGAGAGAGAGAGAGGAGACGAGAGATAGAGAGAGAGAGAGGGGGGGATGGGGATCTGGGGGATGGAGAGAGAGAGAGAGAGAGAGAGAGAGAGAGAGAGAGAGAGAGAGAGAGAGAGAGAGAGAGAGAGAGGAAATCCACTGCCATCATACAGGCAACTCACAACAGAAAAGGAAGCAGGGGATCTTTTATATGCCTTTTTCCATAGACAGGGAAGTACATACTATGGTCTTTGATGAATATCCCCCACTCCCATTCAACAACAAAAAAAAACCCCACACACACCAAAACACCTCCAAAAACTATTGATTTTCATACTCCAATATATATTTTTTCTTCTCAAAATGTGACCGATATCTTTTATTTCTAAGTTTTCAAATGATTTATTTAAAATGTTGATCACCAGTGTAGATATTTAATAAGCTCAGATCCAAGAAAGAAGTCCCAGGGTGTCTGAATTTTGAATTTTGAATTTTCAAATACTGCTTCCAATAGATGAATATGATTTTGTTTTCTTTCTTTCTAGTGCTAGTAGGCTGTGTGCTTCTGGAAACGATTGATATAATGTTAATGCACTGTTAAGTACTGTAACCGGCCTCGGTGGGGTCGTGGTTAAGCCATCGGACATTAGGCTGGTAGGTACATGGTTCGCAACCCGGTACCGGCTCCCACCCAGAGCGAGTTTTAACGACTCAATGGGTAAGGTGTAAGACCACTACACCCTCTTCTCTCTCTCACTAACCACTAACAACTTAACCGACTGTCCTGGACAGACAGCCCAGATAGCTGAGTTGTGTGCCCGGGATAGCGTGCTTGAACCGTAATCGGATATAAGCACGGAAATAAGTTGAAATGAAACAAGTACTGTAGGGTACCTTTTTCTTAACCTGACGCCATATGACCGTAAATAAAATGTGTTGAGTGCGTCGTTAAATAAAACATTTCCTTCCTTTCCTTCCTTTTTCTTAAAGTTTTGTTTTATCATCAGCTACTGTCTTAAAGATGTCCGACACGCTATAAGATCAAAGTTTGTTTGAAATAGTCTAGGTGGTTTTATTTGTGTTTCCACCATTTTGTATTTATAGGCTTATTGATAAAAACTTTAAATAAATGTTACTGAATATGTAAGAAAAAATTAATTATAAAAACAACAACAATAAAATATATATACCGTCAAACTCTAGGATATTTATCATATTCGTGTCTTATAGCATAATTTTTCAGAGGCGAATCGGGGGGTGGGGGCAGGGGCCCGCCCACCTAAATTTTACGAGTTATAATTATATTATATATTAATTTTAAAAAAATTTACGACCCCCCTCCAAAACTCCCCCAAAGTTCCCTTGTCATTCCGCCTCATGTCACTGAGCCCCCCCCCCCCCCCAATGGAATTTCTGGATCCGCCACTGTTTTTAACTGCTAACTGGCCTAAGTTCAGCCAGCAGTTTTTTCGCTAAACGTTTACAAACTATTTTGACTGGTTCCCGAAGTGGTCATTCAGTTTAACTTATAGCGTAAAAAAAATATTGTAGCAAGCGTTAGCGACCAAACGGCTGGCTGAACTTACCCCTGATTGCGCGGTTTTTGTAATATTATTGATAACCGATCTTGCACTGCGTTGAATAGCGTTAAAATCGGAGAACGCGCTGACTGTGATGATAGGGGTGGGTGTGAATCCACTCAACCACACCTCACACAGGAAAGATCAAGGAAATACTTGGGGGGGGGGGGGGGGGGGGGAAATGGAACATTGGCCAATTCATGAAAAGGGCAACTAAACGAAAAAATCTTTAAAGCAAAAATAAAAGAGACACTTGAATAAATTTGAATAAATTTAGGGGATCCGGACCCCTGGTCTCACCCCCCCCCCCCCACCCACATTTGGATCTGCCTTTGCCCCCCCTTTCTTCTCCTTCATAAACACCTTGCGACCATTTTCTCTGTTTTTTGGAACCTCCATTTTTGTGTAGAACTGCCACAAATCAGTCTAGTGTTCATCGGCAGTCTTTGTAGCGGATAAAGGCATAAAGTCTTAGTCAAGTTGAGAGCAATTGACAAGTGAAAACGACATCGCCCTGGGAGAAACTGACACACTGCCTATTGAGGTTTATTTCTCCAGCGATAATAGGGCGGCAGATCGCAATAATGATGACGGGTAATTTCATTTGTATTCCGGGACCTCAGCAAACAATTTAGACGGTGTTTATTGGGGCAGAATTAGAACTAATTGAAAAGTCTGCCTTGTTAAATTGCCGTTGGCATGTTGAGAGATAAAGTGTCTTCTTGCTCGATTTCCCTCGCACGAGACTAACATGAAAATAAAATAATAAAATTGAATAACTGGAAACATGCAAGACAACGCAATAAAGTAATTTTGCTGATGGCGTGCTATTGTTGTTAGCATTTTGTTATCCGCTGACGTAACGCGTGAACTTTTCATAACTGTTTAAACTTATTTTGCTCGCAAAGATGTGAATTGATGATTCCGATGTTTTTAATACTAACCCTAATGATCAAAGTAACAAATAATCGGATCAGAGTATTTTATCTGCAATGAAATTATTTTGCAACCGGAATATTATATGCCCAGGACTAGTCATCAGTTATTACACCAATATCAGATTTCTAGGTTAAAGTTTATTTTGTTTAACGATACCACTAGAGAACTGATTAAATAACCATCGGCTATTAGATGTCAAACATTTCGCAATTTTGACTCGTAGTTAACAGAGGAAACCCGCTACATTTTTTCTAATGAAGCAAAGGATCTTTTATATGCACTTTCCCGCAGACAGGAGATCACACATCATACCGTTGTCCAGTTGTAGTGCACTGGTTGGAACGAGAAAAAACACACGATCACTTGAATGGATCCACCTAGGTGGTTCGATCCTGCGACGCAAGCACCTCAAGCGAGTACTTAACCGAATGAGCTAAATCCCGTCCCTGGAATCTTATATTGATTGCACTTTCTTTATTATATGGTCCAAAATAATTTTACTGTTTTTATTTTTAAAAATTTACAAAGCATACAAAGCTTGCATCACTGGTCAAAAGTTATATTCACAAATCATCACTGATCAAAAGTTACATTCACAAATCATCACTGGTCAAAGGTTACATTGACAAATCATCACTGGTCAAAAGTTACATTGACAAATCATCACTGATTAAAAGTTACATTGACAAATCATCACTGGTCAAATGTTACAGCCACAAATCATCACCGGTCAAAAGTTACATTCACAAATCATCACTGATGAAAAGTTACATTCACAAATCATCACTGGTCAAAAGTTACATCCACAAATCATCATTGGTCAAAAGTAACACATGCAAAATATGAACACAAAATCGACTGGCCCTTAATTAACTTTGTTGAGTATAAGAGAATCTGCCCCTAAAAAAAATCTTTAAATGTAGACTATACGTAGAATAAATGTTTGAAATCCAACAGTCGATACTGTGTTGTAGCGGTGTCGTTAAACAAAAAAACTTTAACCGAAGACTATGTTACCAAATGTTTGACATCCAATAGTCTGCGATTAGTAAATCAATGTGTTCTAGTGGTGTCGGTAAACCTAATAAACTTTAACTGATGAAGACTATACGTTAGTGATGCCAAATGTTTGACATCCAATAGCCGACGGTTAATAAATCAACGTGTTCTAGTAGTGTGGTTTTAAAAAAAAAGCTTGCACTTTAACTTTTAACATAGCGCCTTTAGAACTGTTGAAACAAGATCTGCTTCTAATGTAACACTCCATAACCAACAACACAAACACCTGTGTGTGCATGTCAACCCACGGAACAGTGAGTCATCCCTCATCACAACGGGGGAGCCACTCAATCGGACGTATTCAGCCCCAAGGGAGGTAATTCTTCTCAACGGTTTGAGAGAGAAAAAAGACCTCTGTTAAACCTGATGTTAAGGGTCAAAAAGTTCAGGTACTCCAACACTCTCCCCAATTGTCACCAGCTTAGTTTGAAAACGATCCCTTTATACAAATACTCAAACTATTTCGGGCGAAGTAATCTACATTGACGGACAACAATGGCGCGAAAGCAGATAGCATCACCGTTTGTCGCTGCGCACAATGGCCGAACAATGGCGGCCGTCAGGGGTGGGTAACTCTAGAACCTTAAAAGACGTTTTGGTCCCCGGGTTAGAAAGATAAAATTGACCACACGCTAACGCGATTATAGCTTCTATTTGCCTTGCTTATCCGATCGGTTAGAATGTTTTCCATGCACAACAAAAGACCAGGTGGGAAACTGCGGTTTGTAAAATTATAATAGTTCGCTTGTTCCATTTAACTCTCATTAGCATATCACACTGTCGGAATAATGGGCGGGGTGTAAGATCATAAGAAGGCGGAGCTTGAAGACACCAAAGGGGCTGGTTGTCTCGGTTTTTTTGTTTACCTGTACATTTCTTAGGGGCGTTTTTTTTTTTTTTTTAAAGAAAATTTATGACGCCTTCCCAAGTGTGATGACAGACTCTTAAACGCTGTGGAAATCGACCACATTAATGACCGTGACTGTACAAAACGAGAATTATTTGATACAGCACACATGTCTTGATTACTGCTGTGATGTCGCTTTCGGGTTTAAGTCTGGAAGGTATTGAGTTCGTGTCTCAGCAGCGCCTTCTGTAACAGAGAAATCACAATCCATTGAGAGGATTCGAACCACAGACCCACTTTTTGAGAGTCCAGCGTTCTACCAACTGAGCTAATAGGAAAATTCCCACTAGCTACTGCCATTAGGAGCATTTTGTATCAACACTACTTCATACATCCCCCACCCCCACCTCCACCAAGTGAAGCTACGTACCGGAGCTGTAGCACACAGGTAGTTGAAGTGTCACGAGTGTTGAAACCCAGAATGTCCCAACTGCCCTGGAAGATGGGCTTCAACGCTCGGGTCCTAACTGGGTTATACTTGTATTCTTGTGTTAAGAACAGAACCAGTCAGCTCCAGGTGTAACAAACAAAACAAAACAAATAAAAAAAACATCTGCTATGGGGATACGAACCAATGACCATCAGTATGCAGCTCTACCAACTGAACTAATAGGGAAAGTCCCATTAGCTACTGCCAGTAGGAGCACGTTATACCAACACTACTACATTCTACTCAGAGTAAGGTCTATATATAGCGACTACGGTTCCTTGACTGATATATCAAAAACCTTGGAATGTGCTGTCTTGTCTTTATGAAAAAGCATTTTTGAATATACACTAAATCATATTATGATCGTCTCTTTGCTTTGATCGTCGTCATCTTTATCATCATCATCAACAACAACAACAGCATAACGACACTTAACTCATGTGTTTGAAGTATGACAAATCGTAGGATCAAAGAAAGAAATGTTTTATTTAACGACGCACTCAACACATTTTATTTACGGTTATATGGCGTCAGACATATGGTTAAGGACCACACAGATTTTGATAGGAAACCCGCTGTCGCCACTACATGGGCTACTCTTTCCGATAAACAGCAATAGATCTTTTATTTGCGCTTCCCACAGGCAGGATAGGCGTAGTGGTTAGGCCATTGGTCTACAGGCTGGTAGGTACTGGGTTCGGATCCCAGTCGAGGCATGGGATTTTTAATCCAGATACCGACTCCAAACCCTGAGTGAGTGCTCTGCAAGGCTCAATGGGTAGGTGTAAACCACTTGCACCGACCAGTGATCCATAACTGGTTCAACAAAGGCCATGGTTTGTTCTATCCTGCCTGTGGGAAGCGCAAATAAAAGATCCCTTGCTGCTAATCGCAAAGAGTAGCCCATGTAGTGCCGACAGCGGGTTTCCTCTCAAAATCTGTGTGTTCCTTAACCATATGTCTGACGCCATATAACCGTAAAATAAAATGTGTTGAGTGCGTCTTTCTTTCTGACCTCTCCCTGTCACTTGAAGTACCCTGTTTAATGAAGTTTTGTTTGCTTTTCAAATTCATTATCCACAATATACAACAACAAAATGCTTTGAAAACATGTCTTTGAGGATCTTTATTTCAAACTTTCTGAGGACCATGCCCCCAAAACCCATTACAGATTACTCTCTTTAAAATTGCCCTTTCCCTTTTGGATCCGCTCTTGGTTTGGCTATTTTTTTTGTCTGTCTCTTGTTTCTGTGTCTCTGTCTCTCTCTGTCTCTCTCTATGTCTGTTTCTCTCTCTCTCTCTCTGTCTCTCTCTCTCTGTCTCTGTCTCTCTCTCTCTCTCTCTATCTCTCTCTCTCTCTCTCTCTCTGTCTCTGTCTCTGTCTCTCTGTCTCTGTCTCTCTCTCTGTCTCTCTCGCTCTCTCTGAAAAACTGTCATATGTACTAATAACAGTGTTCTTGCTGGGTAAAAAAACAGAAAGGAAAAAAGACACCACCACCCACCCACCCCCCCTCCCTACCCCAAAAAAGAAGAGAAGAAAAAAGAAGAAGAGGAAAGTTTGGTTATCGTATATTGTTGTGTGTTTGTAGAAAGACCTAACCCTTATTTTAAAACTATTATTTTAATAAAGATTTTATGATATCTGAATTGTTTTTCTATAATACATGCCAGTATAGTTTGGAATACTGTACATTCAGTTTCTCAAACTGCACCCGCCCCCTTTAACTGTTCTGTATCCGCCCTTGTTTATGAATGGCTTCCTCGTGTTGAAGCTCTATCGGCAGCAATGGCAGGAATTCCTGCAAGTGGCAATCGCCAAAAAGGTGATACTCTCCTCTGAATCGCTCTGTTTATTGCGACAACTAGCAGAATTTCATTGACTGAGGAAAAAGAAAACAAACTTTTCAAATAGCTTGCGTATGAAACGTCCGTTTCCTTTTTTTTAATGCTAGGTAGCTTAAGTCTTTTAAGCGATTAAGACGCAAAACGGTTCTGCGACTTTGAACCAATGTGATTTGCACCTGCGAAAAGATTGAAAAAATGACCCCGTCTTTAGTGTGGATCTGGGATATAATACACGGCACGTGAAAGTGTTTAACTCTCATTAGCAGGGATAAAAAGCGTTAACAAAGTTAATTTGGAATAAAAGAAATATTATGGTTCGCTTGTAGACGGCAAGTGTGCATTGGATGGGGTTTGCATTTAACACAATATTGCTTTCATTCGCACGCACTTGTGCTGGCAAAAGCCTACATGTGCCCATCATTTGAGGTCTGTACAATGTCAATGGAAAGTAGAAGTGAGTGTGGGGCGAATAAAGAGGTCGTATAATGCCAAGTGTTAGAGAATTTTGAATTAAGACGAGAGTCCTGCAAACCTAATCTATACTTATGGGGAAGAGAAGTTAGCCTTGTTTTTGTTTCGGCCTTTAAAAAATGGACACTAAGTTTAGTTAATCTACAAACCTGTAACACACATTAAAGGCATACTGTCACGGATTTAAGGACGTTATTTCTCTAAAAATGGATAATAAATAAAACTTACATTAATTGTTGGAAACTAAATCTAGCTATCGCATCACCTTAACTGAACCATGATGGAGTAAAATCCATGTCAACCCTCTCGGCAATTTTACTTTTTGAATTATGGACCATTGCCATAATTCAATTATTTTCACAAAATATCATTAATAAATGGAGTATGGTGGTTATGAAGATGGTTGAATAAAGTACATTTAGGAACAAATCAAATAATTGTTGTTCAGGTAATACTTTATTAAACCATTAAATAGGACAGTGGTCTGTGACAATATGCCTTTAATTTGGATAAGGTTATAACAGAGAGAAGCTAAAATCTGTGATGTTTAAACAGGGAAATATCGTCTAAAAATAACTAGAGCTTGTCTCATTAACCATTACTTCTTAGACGAACGTACGTTTTTAATAACTAGGGTATGTCGCTTTAAAAGTTTGCTGTTTAACGTCACCATAAGAACATATTTTAATTAATTAATCATCGGCTAGTGCATGTCAAACATTTGGTAATTTTGACAGTCTTTATATGAAACGTTTTTTCCATTAGCAGCAGGGAATCTTTTTATATGCACTTTCCACAAACATGACAGCACATACCACGGCATATACCAGTCGTGGGGGTACTGGTTCGGATTGAGGGGGATACAATTTGAGAATGGGTCCACCGAGAGTGTTCGATCCTACGGTGCCAGCACCTCAGGTGAGCGCTCTACTGACTGTGCTAGATCCCACCCCCTAAAAAGGTCGAATAATGTCAAGTTTTTAAGAATTTAAATTAATGTTGGTAGGCGAGTGGGTTGTTGTTTTGTTTTTGTTTGTTTGTTGTTGCTTTTTGTTTTGCTTTTTTGTTTGTTTGTTGTTGGCGTTTTTATTTGTTGGTGTTTTTTTGTTTTGCATTTTCCTGTAGTAGCGAGGGATATTTTATATTCACCATCCCACAGACGGGATACCACATTCCACGGCCTTTGGTATACCAGCCGTGGTGTACTAGCTATCACGACAAATAGCCCAATAGATCCACCGACGAGGATCGATCCCAGACCGACATCGCATCAATCTAGCGCTTTACCACTGGAGGAATGGTGCCAAGGAAACACGTTGCAACATCAGCAAACTCAGAACGGTATCTTTAACAAGACTTTCTCGTTCCAGCCAGTGCACCATGTAAAAATGTAGCGGGTTTCCTTTCTAAGACTCTACGTCAAAATTACCACATGTTTGACATCCAATTACTGATGATGAATAAATCTGTGCTCTAGTGGTGTCGTTAAACAAAACAAATTTTAAACTTTAACAACGAAAAAAACAAGACTGCAAAATATTTGTCTATATTATTAATAAATACCTCATTTATTTCATTTCAACTTATTTTCGTGCATATATCCAATTAAGGTTCAAGCACGCTGTTCTGGGCACACACCTCAGCTATCTGGGCTGTATGTCTAGGACAGTGGGTTAGTTGTCAGTTGGTTAGTAGTTAATGAGAGAGAAGAGAGTGTAGTGGCCTTAAACCTACCCACTGAACTCTTAAGAGCTCACTCTGGGTTGGAGCCGGTACCGGGGCTGCGAACCCTGTACCTTCTAACCTATAGTCCGATGGCTTAACCACTGCGCCACGCCTATAGTCCGATAGCTTAACCACTGCACCACCGAGGCCGGTAATACCCCAATTAAATGTTGTGGGGGTAAAAAAAAAACCAAAGGGACATGGTGGAAATTGCAAGAACCCTCGTGAAAGAGGAGAAGCAAACACGATCGTTTTCATCTGCCGTGTTCGCTCGGTTCAGGACCTGGTCGAGTAATTGCAGCGAATGTGAGCAGATTTCCTTCAAGTCTTAACCCCTCCGATCCACTCATGAACTGATCGTAATTAAGTGTGAACTGTGCAGCACGCGACCTTTCCCTCCACTTCTGGCCTTCCATCGAGTGCGTTTAAGATGTTTTTCCGCACACTAATCACCAAAAATGAAGCGAACACGGGACGCAAATTTGACCAGGTTCTGAAGAGAAGAAGAAAAAACATCAACACAAAATTTTTAGGAGGACAGTCCGTGCAAAAAAAGAAGCCGTAATTCGCTCTTTTTAGTAGCATAATGATGCACACTTGTATAAACTCGGGAGCTTTCAACACTTATAATGATTTCTACCGAATGCTAACACTGCGGACTTATGGGATCGTTTCATCACACATTTTCCGCACGGTTGAGGAAAGAAGGCAAAAATAAGACAAAAAACACACGCTAATTGCATCAAGATTGCAAAGCCGTTTAGAAGAATAAAGATGATCACGTGTGCACCATAAGTTTGATTCTTGGATTTTTTTTTTCTTGGGCGTAATGAGTGCCACCCGCTCGAGTCTTCACCGGAAGCAGTGGCCCGTCTCGCCACTGACGCTACTTCGCACGCGCTGATTGAAAGCGAGATCGAGACAAGTGCATGCGCAAACGTTTCGCTTTCAACTTTGGCAATTTTCTAAAGGAAACGGCCATATGCAATATTCATTATGCAAAGTCGTGCGGTTTAATTTCAAACAATTTACCTACAGTTAGGATATCAATCGAAATTTAATGAGCGAGAAAAAGTAGACCGGCAAACAAAAATATCAATTTACGATGTTTTAATTTCGTCGGTTTCGAGTTGGCTTTTATACAGCAAATAACGAACGTAGCAGAAATCATCTGGGACATAACCTGCGTAACCCGGGGTAACCGTAGAATAAACCGGAATAACCTGGACTCTATGCAATGTTCCATGCTTACATCTGCTTGATGGAAAACGCACAGCGGGGTTATACTCACGAAAGAAAAACTCGCCTTTTGCGCTGAATCTGTTTACCAGGGTTACTGTTTTGCAGGGGTTTAAAAACAAAGCCGAATGCAAAAAAAAAAAATATAAAACAATTTGTTTAATTGTTTATTTCGATAATACTGAAACAAAATTCATCCCAATGTTTAACAGAATATCAGAATAAAACAAATGTAATTCAAAATAAATGTTTAATGAAATATAGAAATGAAACAAAAGTCGCCAAAAAATTTAATCGAATATATGAATAAAACTATTAACAATGAAATAAACGATGTCTGATCGAATGAATTTTTGTTTTGTTTTACTCCAATGCTTAATACAAATTTGTCACAATGTTTTGTGGAAGGAAAAACACAAAAACAAATATAAAAATATGTGCTTTTAATCCATCTAATTAAACAAAA
This sequence comes from Gigantopelta aegis, assembly GCF_016097555.1. NCBI lineage: Eukaryota > Metazoa > Mollusca > Gastropoda > Neomphalida > Peltospiridae > Gigantopelta > Gigantopelta aegis. The sequence continues at coordinate 16,885,984 of NC_054699.1, read as the reverse complement.
GTCTGTTCAACTGAATTCATAAAAAAAAAAAATCAAATTCATCTATTTAACAGAATGTAAGGAATGAAACAATTTATTTGTTCAATCGAATGCACATTTTTTCCCCCTTAAAATCAAAGTTGTCTCTATAAGTATTAACCAGTGCAAAAGCAAAGAATAAAAAATAAAAAAAGCATTCGTGTTTTTAATTACAGTGAATGAAACAAAAAGTTATTTCCAATGTTTAACCGAAACGAATAGAAAATAGGAATTAAAATTTGCCTCAGTTTAAAATAACATTCGTCTAAATGTTTAATAGATGTTCTGTTTGAATTCAAAGATATTGTGTTTTACATACTTAAAAATACAATTTATGTAAATCACTTAAAAAATGGACCTACAATATATATTTTTTAAATATTTACAACTTTTGTTTCGCTTGATTTCCTTTAAAAAAATCTTTTAGTTGTTGTTTTGATTAAAATACACTTTGTTGCAACTTTATACATACAAAACGACTGAGCACAAATTGTCCAACTTATGAAGTGTTGAAGTCTGTTGGTTTCCAGGAATAAAAGTATATTTATAGGTCAGTTTATATAACAAAATATCAACTACTTTATTTTGTATTATTTTTAATTTTATGATACATATATTTTATAAATAGTTGAATTTCGCACTTTAAAGAAAAACAACCTCATAAACTTCTTTTATTTTTAAATAATAAAATTGCATTTTAACAACAGCAATCGCACTAAAAAAATAAAGAGAGAGAAAAAAAGTAGAAATCATAATGTTGTAAAAGTAGCTTATCATTTTTCTATTTCCCCATTAACATCAGAATATTCATTTACCAACGAGAGAAGAAAAAAAAGAAATCGTTGGCATCATTGGTTTTCTGGCATGCTACGTTTTCCCCTGGGTAGGTATAAAATCGCTCTCCTC